>NW_024582696.1:48080-78160 GCF_018398535.1 Haplochromis burtoni | reverse complement strand
ATATATATACACATATATACACACACGCACACACACTCCATAAGAGTCGTACTGAGCATCAGTCCTGGTAGGGCTCTACTGTTTTCAGCCTTGAGAACACTTTAGGTGTATTTTTCACAAAGCTTTACATTATAGCTTAGTGTAAACGACAAGTAAAACACAGAATTTTATTTATCAATGAAAAAGAAAACTCTATTTACTCCTAGTAAGACCAATACTGCTACAGATATCTCAAAAAGTTTCACCTTTCAAGACCTGCACAATATCTAAGCCTGAATTTTACTTAATGGAAACCCAAATCATGTCCTATGAGTAATGAAGTTTTAGCCACATTCATGCATCAGTGCACTTGCATCTGGGAGGTATTGTTAAGCAGCTGGCTATGTGTTACCTAAAGCACTCGCACAAAGATCTGCTATGTTATCAAATCCTCAGTTACTACAATAAGTTTCCCAGTGCTGCAATTCACTGAACATTTAAAGAACACCTGTTTGTCTTTCTGCCTTTGTCTCCTTCACTCAAAGCCAAAAAATAAATAAATAACAAGCTGGATTCTGGGTTAAGGATACGGATTTGTTGTTCAGGCAGTAAAATTAAACCCCACTGAACCCAAATCTGCCCTCAAAAGTCCAGGTAGTACACAGGACAGTGCTGCTGGAAATGCTAACTTTTTGGGGATTTGGAGTCATAACATGTCACAGCGGAAGAATCTGCTCGAGTGTATCGCGTGTGTTTTGGGCCAGTTTGTCTGGGAATTTAACAGTGAAGTCCAGGATCATGTCACCTCTCTTCTCTGGGAACTTGGACAACGGCAGCCCCTCGCCACTTATTCGCTTTTTCGTTCCGGGTTTGACAATGTCTCTAGAGGTAACAGTGATGGTCCGGCCGTCCAGTGTGGGAGCTTTGACCGTGCAGCCACACAATGCCTGGAGACAAAAGGACTGATAAGCAGACATCCAAGTGCTTGGCCGAGTTTTGATTATAAGCATCTTTAAAAAGATAAACTAGCATGATTAATGTTGGAATGATTATCTTACCTCTCTAAGAGATATTTTTGCAGGATAAACAATATCTGAACCCTCTCTTCTGAACACCGGGTGAGGTTTGTCTTTGACCACAAACACCACATCTGCAGGAATGTTGGTGGCAGTCTCATCCCCCTCCCTGGGAAAGGTGATTTTCGTCCCCTCCTTCCAGCCACGCTTAATGTCCACCGTTAAAATCTTATCTTCGCTGCGCATGGTGCAGCCGTCCGGATTGAGCCTCTTGCGAGAAATCTTCATCTTTTTCGTGCAGCCCGAGAACACCTCTTCCAAGCTCACCTTCAGCTCGTGCACCACAGGCGGGTCCTTCTTCTTCTCGTGCGCTCGGTGAACTCCTGCCGGGTGGGTTTTGAAAGGCCGGTGAAACCCACCCATGCCGCCCATTCCCGGCATGCCAAACGTTGCGAAAGGGTTGTTGATGTCCACGTCGTCTTCCCCGTCCTGGAAGAAGAAGTGATCGAATGGGCTGCGGCCACCGAAGAACTCAGCGAAGATTGCGTGAGGGTCCCCGTGGAAGCTGTAGTTGCAGCTTTGACCGCCATGTCCTCTGCCTCCAGTGTCAGCTGAACCCTTTAATCCTGTTGAAGAAGATGACATCGCCAAGTATTTAAAAAAAGAACGGGAAATATCACTGTCATATCAATGTTTGAAATAGCATGTTTGTTTCGTTTTTACTGTTATTCATTTACCCTTTGATGTCTGGGAAACTAAGCATTCTTTATATAAAAATTGACTGCAAAAAAAAAAGAGTTTTCACTGCACCATCACTGGGCACTAAGTCAACACATAGTTGTCTTAACACAACAGACAAACACTGATCACTGCTAATGACAAGGTAGTTATCAGACGACATCAGATGACAGTCACCTGATTATTGATCTTTTTGATCAGCTTATTGGTGCTCATCTGTTGAATAATACCTCGGCATTACCGCTTTAACACTTATAACACACTGACCTTAATTCACCCTATATTCACCCCTATGATTTGAATCAACGTCTAAAGATTGCAAACAAACAAACAAACTGACACAAAATATTTACTACTTGCAAGAACTAAATGCTCAGAAGCTAAAATATTTTTCTGCTTCTAGACATCTCAAAGTTTGATCTCTGTCCCTCCCTGTCCATGAGGGTGTGGACAAGGACACCAAAGCCTGAAGGTACAAATCTGTGCCATTTTTCAAAGCCACAATAATAACAAGAGAGAGGCACACCGACAGGACGGGCAAGAACTTGCTGTTTCCAGCAGGTTCTCCAGCTGCACCCTATTGTACACCCAACTATTGTCAGATAACTGCTGCAGAAAGACCCCAGAAACCGCACTGAGGAGGATGCATGTGTACATCGATTAGATTGAGAGAGTAAGAAGATGCACGTTTTGCTTTGCATTATTTGCAGAGGATTAAACTCGGTAAATGCAAAGGCTGCAAAACTTCGTGCAACCCGGGGGAAGGAGTTCGGTTACCTTCTTCTCCAAAACGATCGTAAATGTCCTTTTTCTTGGCATCACTGAGGACGTCATAGGCTTCGGCGATCTCCTTGAATTTGTCTTCAGCTCCAGGAGACTTATTCTTGTCGGGGTGATAGCGCAGAGCCTGTTTTCTGTACGCCTTTTTTATCTCATCTTCAGATGCTCCCCTGGCTATACCCAGCACTTTGTAATAATCTTTACCCATCACACCGGCCGGTCGGCACTTCTTTCAATTGCTTTTGTCGAAGCTTCGGTTTGGCGTCGATAAAACACCCAGCATGCCTCGTGTAAAACGAAGCACAGGTTACCGGGATCCACTGTCTCACCCCGCCGCCGCAGCTGTCCCTGCAGCGGGCAATAGTTCAGATCGCCGTCGGGGTGCTCCTCCAGAAAGTGTCACAGCCCTCGACAGTAACTTTCAGCTTTGACCCACTGGCGAGGACAAAAATGTCACCTAGCCCGCCCGCGTTTGCGTAAGTGTGTCAGTATGCCGCACTCGAAACCTTGCGAGGAAACTTCTGGAAGAAGCTGATGCTGCTGATGTGGGTCATCTCTGCCGAGTCGAGAAAATTCACCCCCGACAACTTCCGGTTTCGCTTGAGCCGCGCTGGACGTTTTCAATTAAATGTTTAAGAAACTTGTACTCGAAACCGGGCACCTATCGAGCCATTTATTACTGCTTGGATGACTCGTGTAAAATATCCGCATTTTAAAAGCTCTTAGCACTTATTATTATAATATAAGTGACATTCAAGTACGCATGCGCAGACTACTTAGCAGCGTGAGAAATTTTTTATACTATCGAGTAATTTTTTACAAGTTTCCAGTTCCTCGCTGTACTATAACGCAGGGAGAAGAAGAAATACCATAGGGTAAAAATAAAAATAAGAAACTACGATGACCAGACACACACCGACCACATTTAAGCATCAAACTCTCCATTTCCTGCTTTATGGATTCGCGTTATGTAACAATTTATATTAATAATAAATTCATTTATTGTTGTTATTATTATTATCTTAGATGTGTTAAAGCAATATTTCTACAACAGCTCTTTATACAAATTCCCTGCACTTTCAAAACATGATGCAACATGATGCACGGATTTTATGGAATATGGAATATTGAATCTGGCTTGTGAATTGTACCTTTTAAATCTAAACACATGCGTATAGTTAACAAATAGGCCATAGCACAGGCACTTAGGAATAAAAATGAAATCAAATAAAGAGCAATAGATTTTAAAGTGAATGTCCACAGATCAGTCTAATAATCTTAACATTATTGTTATTGCATTTCAGCAGTATACGCTGCATGTAAGTTAAAGGTAATAGTTGTGATCAGACGTTTGAATACATTCATCACGGGAGTGAATGCCATGGTAATGATTGTACAGCATATAACTTTAATGACTTAAAAGAAAAAAAATACAAAACAAATCAAAAAACAAGAATTGCACGCGTTTAAATTTCTTTTGGATTTTCTCAGGGTTAAAAGGAAAACCGATTAGACCGTTAAAGAATAGCCCAGGAACCACCAACGCTCAGCTTGCCATGACCTGGAAACTCCAGCATCACTGTCCACAGTGGAGTGAGTTTTACATCAACATGGACAGAGAGTGTGCCGATTGAGAAAGAAGCCCTGCTCCAAAGTCGACTAAAATTTGCAGCTGCCCTCATGGACAAGCCAAATATCATCTGGGGAAGAATTTTATCAAACAAAACAAAAATTAAGATATTTGGAGACAATGACAAGAGGTATGTTTGAAAGAATAAAGGTGAGACTTCTGATCTTCTGGCATATTTCTGAGTAAAGAAATATGCCAGAAGCTTGTTGATGGGCGCCAAAAGCATGTGATCTCGGTGCAACTTGACGTGTAACCAAATATTACGGGGGTGTTTGTGTATATATCTGTATATATACTTTGACCATGTGCAGATTAGAGAAAATCCCCAAAAATTCAATCTAGTGCACCGAGCTTTTGTTTTCTTAAAATCATTAAAAAGAACAGTTCAAAAAAATTATTTAAAGCCCCAAATAACGACATTCATGCCTATGAGTCTATGTAAAAGCTTGACCATAACTGTCTCGAAATATATTTTATATGCTCATCTTGATGGATGCCCAGACTCTACAGCTTCAGCTAATGCTGACATTCCCTGTAAGTGCAAAGGGGTGTCTTGCTGTTTCAAGATAATTTGACAGGATCCGATGTGGCTAAATTAACTGTTCATGTTTGATGGTGCATAGAAAGAAACTCTTTGAGTTCAATTATTAAGTGGTTTCACTGATCATGCAGTGCTGTGCGCTAATTACTAGAGGACACATGCTGAAATACATACAGGACTGAAGGGGTCAGCATTGATTTTCCTGCTGCTCACTGCCTGACTCAGGAAGAAGTGCTGAAGGTTTTTCACATGTTCACTTCTCATTAATCAGGATACAGCCACAGAGATGCATAGAGTTAAATCAAAGGCTTTCTGACTGAGTTTCCACAAAAACAAAAAGCCTAGGGGTAATATGTTTCACAAGAGCGCAATAGATTGCTTTCACAGCAGTGGAAACAAAGACAGTGAATGAATGATTATAAAAAGCCATTTTATTCTCATTGCATGAAAAAAACAACATTCACAATCATTGTGAAAAATGATAGTATATTAAAAAAAAATCAGCTCAAAGCCCTTTTACATTGCATCTTTTCATCTCACGTTACACAGGGAATAATGAGGATATTCAGAAGAGCCTTTTGATAACCTAAACCGATTGTAGCTGCTCCACAAATCACTGTGAAGGATCACAACGACGTCACAAGATCAGATCTCAGAAAAAGAAGCAGGCCCAGATCAACACATAAATGAGTTTATTAGCATGAAACGGATTACAGTTAAGCTGGAATGTGTCAAATCCAAGACTCAGAAGTGATCTGGGAATGCACGCGTACTGCTGCCTGCTGCCTGCTGCCTGCTGCCTGCTTCTGCCCTGTGCTGCTCTTACTTGTTATAAATAGAACATAGACTATAGATATGCAGCTGGCTATTTGCAATGATGAGCTGACCCAGTGCAATGAAAGGCATCTCTGATGTTCTCCCAATCAGCATTTTTATCGCCCGCCTCTCAAAACAAACCCCCTTGAAGTGTTTCAGAATGTGTTCGGCACACAAACTGTGAACTGACGCAGGCCCTGAATAAACAGGTTTGTCTTTGTTGTGGTTTTTCAGAACGAGAAAACAACCCTCACAGGTGGTTTGGGGGATAGAGGGATGTGTGGGCATGTGGAGATCTTTCATCTGACTGATCAGGTTTTCAGTGGGACCCCTCACTGTGTGACCAAGCGAGGAGCAGAGCGGGGAGCAGATGTGTCTTATAGGTCTAATGAGAAAATGTTGGCATCTGTCACCGGCTAAGGTTGTACTGTATGTGGCTTCCCAAGGTTACCAAGCCAGAGCAGAGCAAATCAGGCGACTTATATTTAGCCTCGCAAATGGCGCGCTATGGATTATGTCTTGGGCCTCTCCAGTTTCGTCTTCAGTGCATTTTGCTGCGTGAAGTGGGGGCTGTGGATCTTGAACAGGATTCTGTTCAGGTGAAGAGCAGGTCTACTTCATGGTTTTAGACTAGCTCTCCTCCGACTTCTGTTCAGTGTTTACGGTCACTCCTCTGTGGAAGAAACTCAGAAAGTGGAAGGATATTCACCTAGTCTGAGAGACACAAGAGACTCTTGAACTGGACTAACAGCTTCTCTGGAGACGAGCTGGTAGCTGTTACACATACCAGTGGAGCACAACCAGCGTCACTGGACATATCACAGATTATTTCCCCACGCTATTGAGGTTTGGGATCAAACGGTGTCATGGATGTACTCGCATTAGAGGCAAAGAAGGCAGATGCAGTAGAGCCTGAGAAGAAAGCCGCACCGAGGCCAAAACCAAAAGCCCCCAAAAAGGCCAAAAGGATTGTTTACTTTGAGGTGGAGATTGTGGATTTAAAAACAAAGGAGAAGCTATTGCTGCTGGACAAGGTGAGTGAGAGGATGTCAAAACAGTCTTTATTTAATTACACTCACCTTTTATATTTAGCTTAATGATTTTTTAAAAAATGTTAACAGCCAGCAGATCACTTTGATTGCAGCCGTATAACTAAAGTCCTATTTAAAAGAAAGGCCTCGAAACATTAGCATGCCATAGAGTGGATTGATTTATCACCTTGTTCTCACTCCTCTGAAAGTTTCATATTTTATACATGTTAAATCTGTGCTGCAAGCGGCAAAACCTGATCTTACTGTGCAGCGAAGCCAAGAAAATACAGAACGGTTACTTTGAACACATGGATGCTCTTTAAAGATAATCATCTGTTTCACAGTTTGCCCAGTCGAGTGCAGCCATTATCAGTTATGTTTCTATTGAGGTTGCAGTTAGGAGGTGAGAATTCCCTCCTCATCTGACAGGATTTTTCTGTTTCAGTTACAGCACATGCCCGCATCGCAGATAGGCTTGATTAGTAGCTAGTGTAAATGTTACAAGCTATGTCCGTAGAAGGAGGGCTCATAACAGAGTCGACGAGCCTGACAAGTTTCCCAAGGAATCAAAACAAAATTGATCAAGACAGCAGGAATGATTTCAGCTTTGGTTTTTGTGCTGCTGGTAATAACACAATCTTTAACAAAATTTATTTTTTGATTTTGATTTTAGGTGGAGCCAACTGCCACTGTTTTGGATATTAAAGCTTTGTTTCACAAATCATGTAAGTTCATCCTGCACGACATCCAAAATGACTCTTGCTGACTTTGCTGAATCCCAATTACATTAAATCTGGTAGCGATGTTCAGTACAAACACGAAAGCAGCTACAGCAGTGAGACACATGGACCACAAAGAATCTCTTCAGAATACTAATAGTAAAGTTCCTCCCCATTTTGACAGATCCTAAGTGGTATCCGGCCCGACAGTCCCTACGCTTAGATCCAAGTAAGTCTGCCACCTTTTTTGTTTTTAAAGCATTTATCTAGATTACAGAGCAGGTCGTGATGGTGACTGTTTTTGTCTCAGAGGCAAAGTGTCTCCGAGATGAGGACATTCTCCAGACACTTCCTGTGGGAACCACAGCCAGCTTTTACTTCAGTGACCTGGGACCCCAGCTCACGTGGGGAACTGTAAGTCCACCTGTACACAGACACACAACATTTGGATTTAGTGTTGTGTGTCAAGTCATGAACACATTGCTCTGTAATGCCTCTGCTCTGGGATTTAAATATACTCTAAAGACTCATAATTGTATTAGAAGAAAGGATTTAATTCTCATGTTTGCACAATTGGTTTTTGGATATGACTCAGCCACAGCTGGATTGTTTTTAATCTGCTGACTATCACTTAAAGAGAACTGCTTTACAAAAACTGCTTTGCACTTATTATGCTAAAACATGCAAACCCCTCGACACGATCTTTTAACATTCTTGCACTTTAAATATACAAAGACACCCTTTCACCCACTCAATAACTCTTCAATATAAATATCAGCCTGCAGTGACAGGTAGAGTTGATTTGCTGTGGCGTCCCCCCTGCACTACCCCCACCTCTTGCACTGCATGTCCTCTGTCCTAGGACATTTAATCTCATGGCCTCATTTCCCCCCTGAGGCGTTTATCCCTCCTGACCACTCACTCCCGTTTCATTGCTGCTCTTTACTCACCCATGCCCACCCAGTCTTTACATTCCCCGTCAAACCCTGAGACAATCTGAGAAAAATGCCTTTAGTCTGATGCCAGTGTGGGTGGACGAGCAGCGATCAGAAGTAGCTACCAGTCAGGCATGCTGAGCCAGGCCTCCGCCTAAGGTGCTGATTCAGGGATCTGTTTCACAGCTGTGTCACTTGATCTTAAAGCGGGTGTTACAAGCTGTCCCAGTATCTCATCTGGTCTATGCGTACATACTGAATATGAGGAGGAGTATTACTGTAACTGATTTGTTCCTAATGCTTAGGTGAGGTAGACAGACCTTTTTGATCCATGGTGGCTTTAACAAGTGAGACTGTAGAAACCAGAGCCACGCTGGTGTCAGCTGTTAGTGAGCTGGTGAGCATGTCAGGTGTCAGTTGCATGTTCTCCCTGTGGCATAGGGTTTATACCGACAAACTATCATTCTAAATGGATTTCAGTCAATAATTAGGCTATGTTAATTTCTGTAATTTGAAAGCTACTGGAATTTATGGTACTGAGTTAAAAGCATTTAAACCTGTAGTCCTGGTATTAACTTATGCAACCCCTGATTTGTTTTTAACTTTTCATTCATCGACAGGTCATATGTTGTTATGATATCATATTATGATAAATATACTAAAGTCACTTTATTAGATACACTTTATCCCAGTAAAGGGTTTGGACCCTCTTCGATCTTCAGAACTGCCTTAATGTTAATGACAGAGATTCAACAATGTGCTGAAAACATTCCTCAGAGAATTTGGTTCATTTTGTTGAAACAGAGCCACACGGTGCAGATTTGTCAGCTGCACATCCATGAAGAAAAGTAATGGATTCTGAGTTGTTCAAGCTATGTTTAAGAACACAGTTTGACCAAACCTTTGTGACATGATGTGTTATTCTGCTGTGGCCCATCCGCTTCAAGCTTCAGTGTGTTGGGTGTTCAGAGATTCTCTTTTGCATACCTTGGTTCTAACGAGTGGTTGAGTTGTTGTTGCCTTCCTATCAGCAGGAAGCAGACTGGCCATTTTCATCTCATCTTTGACATCAGCAAGGACTTTTTACCCAAATAACTGCCACTCACTGGATGTTTTCTCTTTTTTTGGACCATTCTGTATAAATCCTTGATATGGTTGTTATGGCACCAGTTTCCAAAATATTCAGACTAGCACTCTGACACAAAAAACAATGTCACATTCAAAGTAGCTTAAATCACTTTTTTTCCCATTCTGATGCTCAGTTTGAACTTCAGCAGACTGCCTGGGGCATGTCTACATGCAAAAGTGGATTGAGTTGATTCTATGTACGATGGAGTATTTATTAGGGCCACATTAATGAAAAAAACATTAACGATTATTTTGAGAAAAAAGACGAAATGTTGAGATTATCATTTTTGTTTCAAGACAAACTACCATGTTTGCTATACCCACTAAAAAATGCCTTGTTTAGATGAGTTAGTGAAACAAATTGATCCGCCGTCTTGTGACACAACATACATCCTCTCATTGGACCGGCGTGTAACCATCGATAACCTTGCATCTTTCCAATACCAGCTATTTCATTTTGTACAAATCCACTCTTGTGCGCTTTTCCGTCTGATCCGTCTGAAATGAGGCCCTAATATTCCTTCGTAGGCTATATAACTGTAACTGGTTGGTTAGATATTTGTTGAAAAGAGCAGGCAAACAGGTGTACCTAAAGAAGTGGCCAGTGAGTATAGTAGCATTTCTAACATCCAGCTGGAACTCTTCACTTCCAGCCATCATATCCCACTAAACCATCCTACTCCTGCTGCCAAAGAATGTAACTGATTATACTGAATAAAATGAAAAACAGGCCAAGATAAAATACTGCCAAACCACATTTCTCCTTTAATGTGTGCATTTTTTTAA
This sequence comes from Haplochromis burtoni, assembly GCF_018398535.1. NCBI lineage: Eukaryota > Metazoa > Chordata > Actinopteri > Cichliformes > Cichlidae > Haplochromis > Haplochromis burtoni. Next base: position 68,061 of record NW_024582696.1, on the reverse strand, counting down.
TATGTGCAGCTTTCCACACAAATCCCTTAACTGGCCCTTGGTCACAAAGCTTTGAGAACCCTTGACTTAAAGCACATGTGTCTCCTCACTCACTTCAGGTGTTCCTGGCAGAGTGTGCTGGCCCGCTGATCATCTACTTAATGTTCTACTTCCGCCTTCCCTTCATCTACTCTCCAAAGTATGACTTCACCAGCAGCAAGCACTGGATCGTACAGTGAGTGTCGGCTTTCCCATGTTTTCAGAGATCTGTTGTGATGTTGGTGCAGTGTTTCACACAATCCCGGGCTTTGCACAGACCCCCCGCCTCCCCCGTCAGCATGACAAACAGTTGGGAAGCATATTGCTATGTTGACACTGAGTCAGCGCCAAGTGTAATGGACTGCAGCGGGGCGATGTATTAATCACAGCTAAATATGTAAGTGTGTCTTTGTGCTTGTGTGTCTTGTTGCAGTTTGGCCTGCATATGTCACTCCTTCCACTACATCAAGAGGATTCTGGAGACACTGTTTGTCCATCGTATCTCCCATGGGACCATGCCTCTCAGGAACATATTTAAGGTAACTGTGCTGCACATTAAAAGCTTTGTGCATTGTAGTTATTACTTTGTTTGTGGTTACTCTTCTTAGAAATCTATGTGGAGCAATATCTAGACACTTTGACTTATAATAGTCCTGCTTTCTATGCCAGAACTGTGGCTATTACTGGTCTACTGCAGCTTGGATGGCATACTACATTAACCACCCTCTCTACACCACACCCTGTAAGTGCTGACCACTTTCATTCTCACTTTAGCTCATCAGTCAACGCCAACTTCTATCTTAATCCATTTTTCTGTGACACGTCAACAGATTACGGGCAGCAGCAGGTGAATGCAGGTCTTTACATTTTCCTGGTAAGCTTCAGCTCTCTGAGAGTCACCTTCCACATTTTAAACCCACCATCCTGTTGAATGCTCATTTTTGAATATCTTTATCCCCACAGTTCTGTCAAATAGGGAATTTTTCCATCCACGTGGCGCTTCGTAACCTCAAAACACCAGGTGAGCGTTTTGCAGCAATACGTGTGATTTTCAGTCTCCTTTTCTTACTGATTTCTTTTTAAATGCACAGTGCAGTTTGAGTTTACCCTTCGTTTCAGGCTCCAAAACCAAGAAGATTCCTTATCCAACAAAAAACCCCTTCACCTGGATCTTTTGGCTGGTCTCTTGTCCGAACTACACATATGAGGTAAGCCCAAATCAAACTCCATATTTTGGTGAAGTTCACCCTTTTTCCTTAGGTAGATGAATCTATAACATCCAGTATTTATATATTTATTTAAGGGAAATTTTCTGGGTCTATGCTCATTTTGGTGTTATTAGTATTTTTTAATGTTACTCTACTAGAACGCTAAAGGTTAACATTTCATTGTACAGTGCTGCATTTTATCCTCGCAAGGAAAGATGCATTGCCATCTGGTGGTTATGTTCTGTAACTGTACCATCATTCTCCATGCACTCTGTGTGTGTGTCTGTAACTTATTGCTCACAGGTCGGCTCCTGGATCGGCTTCACAGTGATGACCCAGTGTGTGCCTGTGGCTTTCTTCACTCTTGTGGCTTTCATCCAGATGACGGTTTGGGCTAAAGGCAAACACCGCAGCTACTTAAAGGAGTTTAGGGATTATCCCACCCTGCGCTCCTCCATACTGCCCTTCATCCTGTAGATCTAAGCACAGGCAACAACAGCTGCTACACCCATCCAACTCCTCACTGGTAGCGGTCCTTTTTAAGGGCCCATGCATCCCCCTGGATGTCAGGGACTGTGCGCTGAGGTAATAAGGAGTGGCATTTACAGTGCTGGACTGGTAACTGAAGGACTGTCACATTGAAAGGAAGCTAGTGAAATGCAATAAAGTCTTATTTTAATGTTATATGCAATCTAGAAGATAAAAGATGTCCTTTTTATTTATTCTTTTTATGTGTTGCACAATATTCAAAAGTTTAAAAAGAAATCGTAGCTTTTATCAGCCCAATCAGTGAAATTTTTATCAAAAGTATTCTTACTATGCAGCCTGGAGCTGAAAACTTGGTGGTGTCACGCAGCTCATGCAATACTCTACTTACTGACCTTTATACTAACACTGTTCTCTTATGAAGTTTATTCACTGTTATGAATTGTGTTTCCCCTGAAGGCGCTTTTCACACAAAGCTGAATTTGAAGATCAGATGAGTGAATTTGTTACTGAAAAATAGATATTTTTTGCAGGGATTTCCATCTGTAGTGTAAGGTTTGTTTACATTACTTTAAGTCACCGAACCAATGAAACAATTGCTTTTCGGTGTACTGTTGATTTAAGGGTAATAAACTCTCACAAAACAACTTAGCGGAGACACGAGTTTTATTTGCAACTCCGCAAAAGTGTCTGTTGTGTTACAGATAAAATGTGGAGGGAAATACACTGGAGATGCGGACTACATTATGTGGAATGTTACAATTCAAGTGGCTGGCTTAGATCAAAACACAAAGAGAGACGAGACAAAATTATAAAGGAATAAGAGAAGATAAAATATTGCATTTCATCGAGATATCTGTTTGTAAACAGATGCTGAGCAGCTCCGTTGAATGTCTCACAATATATTCAGTATTACAACAACATTTCTTGCAGGTTTATTTTGTGTATGTGTAAAAGCAAGTTCCTTTAGGTTGCACATATTCTGGTCACATCTATTTGCAATCGTTCCCCAAAGTGCAACTGTATTGTTGGACCACAGTCATTTTTAATTAAGACAATACAAGGAGAAAAAAAACCCCTCAGGTTGTAGCATATCAGCTCAAGTGTTGGTTATATCTCCAGCCCCTTTCAGACATGCACTAGAGAATGCCCTAAAGAGCAATAACAAATACACATTGACACTTTGTTCCGGACCTGATTCGCAGTAAAACATTCCTCGGCGATGCACGTGTGCCGCGGGCCTCCGTCACTGCTGCGGGTGTGTCTGAATGAAATCGAGAGGAATATTAACAGGAAAGTGGCTTACGTTTGAATGACAGTGCAGTCGCTTAGACACCAATGTCACATATCCCATGTCTGAAAAGGGCCTCAGTGTTATAAAAGGTACTGAAGAAATAATCCAAAACAGCAGCTACTGGTGGCAATGATAGGTTAGGAATCAGACTCTGCAGATTAGGGCTGCACCCAAATACTCGGATATTTATTCATCGTGTAGGTGGAACTTTTTTCTTTCTCAATGTGGAAAAAACACAAACCCATAAGATCTGAGCTTGAGTGCACAGCATCTGACTCTCAGCAGTGATTGTCATGCTTTAGTTCACCTCACTGCTGCTAATTAGTGACTTTCATACCTATTTAGCAAGTAAAAAAAAAAACCTATGAAAAGTACTGGTTTGCAATGGAGCTCTAGCTCCCATTGTTGTCCTGCTGTTCATTCTCTCTGCACAGCACCTGTCAGATGATGCTTTAGTTATAAAATTGTCAACTACTCACTGCTGATTATCAAGGCTTCAAAGAAAAACAAGATATAAAGGGCAGCCCTAATAATGCAGGTACTTGGATAGTCTGACTTCTCCAGCACTCATCACATGAAATAAAAAGAAATTAAAGGGGAAAAAAAAGCAAACTGCACAATTGCTGTGCTTTGTTTTCTGTGATTAACAGTTTCTGGGTAAACAGAATGTGTGGTAACAGACACAGAGGGGACATCCAAAGCTGCGACAGCACTGTGTCCACAGCCATGTCTGTGTAGGTGGTCCACTTGGTTGGAAGGCTTAAACTTTTCACTTTCCCAGTGTTTTACTCTTGCAGAAAGGTTGCTGCTGCACCGCTTTAAAACACTCGGAATGCAGCGGTCTCTTCCCTCCATAACGGGGTTGCAATGAGTGAAATGAAAACCATCTGAAAACTAAAGACCGTAATGAGAGGTAGGACGACTGTGTTTCAGTTTCTGGTCATTCTCACAGTGAAAGTCAATTCCACCGAAACCCTCCACCACACACCCTCTACACATACTGTATATGAAAGTGGGCAGTAGTGAGAGGGGGTGCTAAATGGAAGTTTGAGTCAATGCAGCAGTCTGCCATGTCAATCGCCACTTCAAAGGTCTTCGCATTCCAGGAAATGGGTCCTCTGCAGCACTTTTACATGGCGCTCGTAGATTTTGAGGGCAGGGCCGAGTCGGATGGACAGCCCGGTCAATACGTCACTACGCTGCATCAAAAGAAGAGACTTCCCATCAATTTCCTGCAAAAGAGGGAAAAGAATTTAATTAGAATTACGCTTGGGTTTCTAAAGATATGCTTTGAGTATTTAACCCAACGGCACCATTCTTCAGTTTTGAACAGTGCAACAGACTCATAGTGTATATACAGAGCCTCTAAAAAAATAATACATTAGAACAAAATCCATGAAGTGATGGAGTATGTTAGGTTTGACTCTGATGTATGAGCAATGCTCTCTGTAGCAGCTCTGTACCACTGCACTAACCTGTGTTCGAAAAGCGACAGCCTGCTCGGGAAATCCTGCAGCTGAGAAATAACTGGCCACATCTGCCACAGTCCACTGCAACAAGTTCTGGCTCATCTTCTCCTTCTTCACAGACCTGGTGGATTACAGGATTTAAAAATAAATCAAGAAGAGTCACAAAACCTCAATATGGCATCTGTGTGCAGGTAATGTCTTGTTTTGTTTCATTTTCAAGCTTTTACATGACCCACAGGGTAGTTTACTATAATTATTTTAAGTGCTGTCCCTCAGCAAAGGTGAACTGATAATCTGGACAATTTGCCAAAAAGTGTGGGCCAAACACCGTCAAGGACTATCTGCATGCTGAGCTGAGGCTGGCAGATTAAATGGCTGACAGGTAATTATGGCTAAATGCTCAGATCCTGCCAGTTGCTGTATTTTGTATATATATATATATATATATTATATCTATATATATATCTATATATATATATATATATATATATATATCTATATTATATATATATATATATATATATCTATATATCTATATATATATATATATATTATATATATCTATATATATATATCTATATCTATATATATATCTATCTCTATCTATCTATATATATCTATCTATCTATATCTATCTATTCTATCTATATCTCTATCTATATCTCTATATATCTCTTCTATATCTATCTTATCTCTATCTTTATCTATATCTTATTTATATCTTATCTATATATATCTATATATATCTATTATATATATATCTCTATATATACTATTATCTATCTATCTCTATCTATCTATATATATCTATCTATCTATATATATATATATATATCTATCTATCTATTCTATCTATCTATCTATCTATCTATATCTATCTATCTATCATCTATCTATCTATCTATCTATCTATATCTATCTATCTTATCTATATCTATATCTATATCTATATATATATATCAGGATACTCACACGTCATCCACTTTACCACCATTCAGAAGATTGTCATCAGTTGCTGTTAAGGATGATGTGTCTGCCTTCTTAAATGTGCCTGTTGACAAACAGAAATCACTTTATAATAAATGTAAAAATTCCTCAAATGCAGATGATATCTGCATCGACCGCAGGGCAGCTCATTCATAAAAAGTGAACTGAACCTGAGCTCTTATGAGTAACAAACAGAAAAAAAGAAAAGTCTTAAAATGAAAAACAGAGCTCTAACTTATCTTCTTCAAGGAAAAAAAAAAAAAAAAGCAGCTCCAGTTTTAAATGTGCAAACTCATTCCGCTGATATCCAGCAGAGCGATGTTGGACCAGCTTCTTGTAGTCATACTGGGTTGTCTGCAGTTATGGTATGTTTTTCTATTAGAGCTGCTTCACACCTCAGTAAGGTGAGGGCTCGGTGAATGAGTGTTGATACATCCCCTTATTACACCGGACCACTTTCACAGGATGCTGGCATGCCTGCTGTCATACACATGATGCATGACGAGGACGCAGCCATGTTTTAGATGGGTACCGCTCCTCCAAGGCAAACTCCATGCCAGCTTTGCCACTGTGCATTGTAAGTGTGCAATGTCTCACTTAGGAAAGAAAAATGCAGGTTTCACTTTGATATTCAGGCATGAGTAAAGTCACTGACAGATCCCTGAAGTAATAAAACAGAGAAGAAAATAAAGTAGGGATCTGCAATGATCACTTTTAGATAAAGATTGGAGACATTAGATCCTGGCTAAGCCCATTTCAGGATTAGTTAAATTCAGATTTAGATGACACCCCACACATATGCAGTTTATATCTATGTGTCAGATTTTGTATTACTGTAGGCATCGGTTAACAGCTGGCTTGCAATGTAGCTTATTGGGTATTTAGCAGTAAGAACTACCATGGTCAATTTGAGGTGTTTTACCTTTAGGTTTCTCCCTGTAAACACAACAAACTACATTCATTTTTACACACTAAAAACCTCCACTAGCATCTACCAAGAATGGAAGCCTCTGTCTCTTCTGGACAGAAACTTTAACCCTAAAAACTGACTCAGATCCTTAGTAAATCTGAAAGTTCACTGTTTCCCGCAAACACAGATTTACTAGGAATGTACCAACATATCAGGTTCACCTAATGATCGCCATGGGCCTAGATGACTTAACAGTGGTGGTGAAGAACATATATTTGTCATTTAACATCTTTTTGTTTTGCTGGCTAAGTCTCAAGTTAAAGTGATAAAAGCTGAAAGACTTTAAAACGAGATTTCTGTGTTTTGCCCACCACAAAGGATGGAATAAATGTAATCAAATTTAAGGAAGAATGAAAATAAGAGCCCACAAGATATACCTGAATCATTAATTGATTATGTGGTGGTAATGTAGTCATTTTTCTTCATATCATGCATCTGTGGACAGTCTAAAAATCCCATCTCTTCAAGTCAGTCCTGACAAAGTGTTGCAATGACCTCTAACTAGATTGGGTACTAGCTGAACAGCAGGTAGCAGCACACGCTTGTGAAGCAGTCAAAAGATCGTAAGCAATGCTGAAGGCAAGTACTGGTACAAAAAGCCAAATAACAACCAGAATGGAGCCTTTATGCCCATTATGTTGACATTTAGTTAACCTCCTTAAGTTCCCTTTCTATTAGAAACCATGTTCCAAAGTGAGAGAACGATTCGGTGGTCAAGCTTTGCAAAAGAGATAGAAGCTGCAAGCCTGCTATACAAACACAAACAAACAAGAGAAAACTATGTAACTCACAGTTGTCAGATAGCAAAGGCAGTGTTTGTGATCTCCCATTAGAAGCATTCCTGGTCTCATCCTGCTGGTCAAACATGAGAGAACAAAGATGAATTCAACATGACAATGTCAGGTAGGAAGCAGAGGGATCAAAGAAGCAGAGGACAGATACAGATGTTAGTCACAAAAGGAAAAAACAGGCCCTTACCGGCCGTGCTGCTGAGTCTGGCACCAACTGGTCAGACGAGACGCTTCTGTCCTCCACCTTGCTTCCATCATCTTTCTTTACGTTGTTTACAGCGCAGGGGGCAGGAGCTACAGACTGGGCCGCTGGCTTCATGGCCACTGCTAACACAGAGTGGGCCAATTAACACCAATTATACGCTGATTATCGTCCACATCTGACCTGCCAAATTCTACTTAGTCTAATAGGAGAAATTTATGACAGCCAAATGGATGAATGCGCCTCAGACTGGATCATCACTAAGCTATGAGAATATATTATTTTCCCCTGCATCTCTGTGTCTGGCTTACATTACAGTTGTCACTGTCAACATCCCACAAATAATTACACAGGTGTTTAAAAGCTCCCATCGACTTCTTTCATATCCAGCGCAAAGCTGAGCGTAAGCTTGCACATAAACTGATATTAGAGTGCTTTGTGCGCACGTTGCTCTGTGTGTAGCACCGTGAATACCTTTGTCTCTCTGCATTCCTGGGTGCTGGCGCTCTGCTGGGCAGACGGCAGAATCATAAGCCCAGTCATTGTGTGCAAGGGCCCTGGGGCTGGAGGGGGGCAAGGAGTTGGGCCTCTCACCAGCCTTCTGGAAAGAGGCACAGTCCAGAGCGGAGCCAGGGCTGCACCCGGGGCCGGGCCTAGCGCCAGAGGGAGAGCAGGGAGCAGAGACAGCTCGCACGGGGGCACAGTGCACAGTGGCATCTTCATGTGTGTGGCTGGGTGAGGGTCTTTCCTGCCCATCCCGGCTCTCATCGCCCCCCTCCTCGTCTGCATTGCTGTCTGTGTCCATAGCTATAGAGGTGTCAGCCTGGAACACAGGAGCAGAGGGGGAAACGTGATTTCACATTTGCACAGAAGCTTTCTAGATGTTTCTAAATCTTCATTTGGATGAGAGGGGACAAAAAGCAGGAAGAGACATCAAGTTGTTATTAGCAGCAACTTAAAAAAAGCTGCTGAGCCCGACAAGGTTGTAAGGTATTGTTGGGAACACTGAGAGGCACTGATTGTAGGCTGAGGGTATCACATGAAGGCAAGCTCGTACTGATGTCGCAATTTGACCGCGGTGGTGGTAAATTATTGCCTTTGAATGCCTCCGTCCCTTTCCGCGGTGCAGCGTTCACTCCGCAGAGTGCGAGCCCTCCCGTCACAAACAACCGCTGCATTAAAACATTTAAACACAATCTTGTCTTTTCTTTTTTTCATGGCAGCTAAGAGTTCTCACGAACGCACACATTCCTTTCGCTGGAGCGGTTCGACGACGGCGCCCCGAGTGAAAAATCACGCCGTGTGCGACTGCGTGTCCGAGACCCAGCAGTCGAGCACATGAGCGCACGAAAGCCCGCCCCGCTCCTGAGGAAAGAGCCGCTTGAACGGCATTCAGCCGTCGCACTGCATTTCTCACAACTTTCACCGAGGCACGGTCACAAAAACATAACGCCCCTGGGGATCTCAGCCCAACATGATTTACATCTCGGCTCACAAACACTCAGAGCCGCCGACGTACTCTGTGCGTCCCCGTGTTTTTTTTTTGTTTTTGTTTTTTTAAGAGGCCTACTTGATTGATAATTTTAACACGCGAGAGCACAAAAGGGGCCGATGGGAGGCGTTTTTTGTTCATGCTCTTGTTGTTTTTCCTCAAATTTCCTCCAAAGTGCGCATGGAGTTGGGAGACGCGGTATAGACCTTGTTTTTGTGTCTGTGCTCTTTTTGTAAATAAGGGAAATAGTCAAATGAAATAAAAACAGAGAGCTTTCCAGGGCCGAGCCGCTCGCTGCACGGCGGACCAGTCGGAGATAAAAGCCGAGCTTTAACTCGACGGGCAGCCCTCCGATCAGAAAGAGCAGCAGACGACGCGATTACCAGTCTACTTTGACTTTGCGTCGGGTCAACGATTTACAGCAAAAGCGACTGGACAGAAAAGAGTCACACGAATGAGTCCGTTATCGGACACGTCACTGTCTACATTTGACCCCCTCGTATGCTGGCAAAAGCTGGTTAACACCCCGCAGAGGGGTCTGTTCAAAGCATTCACGCATAGTCGGTCTTGTAGCAACACACACGCCTTTCACAGAACAATTTGATCTCGGCTTAACCCAAATCGGACGGGCGCATCCGCCATCTAGCGCCGGACGAACAGTTTGCGGTCGCTTTATGTTACTTCAGCTTTCTGCCGGCTCTTGCATATTTCAGAGCTTTGTGGTGCTGATTTTCCTCCTAAAATACTGTCGGCGCACAGCTGGCAGACACAGAGACGAGATGTCGCCACTGTACGGGACGTGATGAGCAATAAAATTAAAAACCAACAACAACAACAAAAAAAACAGCTAACACCACGACGTTGGACGTGACCGGGCTTGGCAGTGCGTCCGATAATGGATCTAGGGGTTCGACTTCAAGCACTGCGTCGGCAATCGTCCATCGCTCGAAGAAGAAACGCAGTTTGGTGAAATGAAGTGATTGCACCCACAATGTAACTACTTTGTCACCGCTTGCAGTCGATTTTGTGTCTGTTTTAGCACACTGCACATTGCGATGGGCATATTTTGAAGTATAGACCGAGGCTAACGGTGGAAATCTAGCCATGGGCGGTCAAAAATATGATTGAGGACACGGCTGTAGCGACACTGTTTACAACAGCGGGCCCCGTTTGTTTCCCTGGCATAAAACAACCAAAAATGCAACAATGACCCACAGTCCCCCCGTCAGGTTCCTACATTCGCAGTGTTTGAGACTTTTTTTCCACCCCCCTCCTCCTCCTCCTTCACCCACTCCCACGTTGACAGAGAATGAAGAGACACACATCCAGACTTGCGTTTCGAAATAAAATTCCCACCAGCGGGGCACAGTTTTCATGCCATTATTATGAAAGTGCACTTTTCTCAACTTCCGGGCTACCTCAACTGTCATTGCGGAACCTTAACAGCACCCCCCTCCCCCTCCCTCAACGCCGAGTTTGGGGCTTGAAAAGCGCTTTCTGCTACCGATAATGGAGGCTCGGGTTGTTGCGGACGAACAGGACGGTTCAACTTTTCCCCGTCCCGTGTTTGCGCTTTCACGCCGTCCATTTAAAGCGCTTTTAAACTGTCGCGCTGTGTAAAAAAGAAAGAAACAAATTGTGCCACACGCTCCCTTCACGCGCACCTTCAGTTTTTTTCTCTTTCCCCCTCCCCTTCTCCACCTCGGCAGCGCTCGAGCGAGGTCCAACCGCCGCTCCCCGTCTGCGGCAGTTTCGGGTGCACTTGCAAATCACTCCCCTTCACCGTCCCCCTCCACTCCCTTACACACTCTCACACACACGGCAAAACATGTTTTATTTTTACACACCAAACAGTGGTCGTTCAATCCCCCCACCTGTTAATTTTCTGTGAGGTGACATGACAATGAAAACGTGCCTCCTAGCATCAGCCTCCACATACCTCCAAATCCTCCTCGTCCTGGTCAGCGGGACCGAAAGCGCTGTCCCCGTTGCTCAAGTCGGAGTGACTAGCTTCTTCCACGGCGCTCCTTCTCGCAGCCGCTGTTAACGACACATCTTCTTTTTTTCTGCTTCTCCGCTGAACCTTGGCGGCGTTTCGGTACGAAATGGAGCCCTTGTAGTTAACTTTCAGCACGGTCTGTTCTTGGATCAGTTTTTCCAGTTCTGCGCAGGTTCGGTCGGGCTCGGACCCGTGTCGTCTCCGGACCATTCGGCAAATCCTCTCCAAGTCCGGCCGGGCTTTTCGAGACCGCAGCGAGTCGATAGTGTCCAGAATCCACTCGCGGTACTTGGATTCAGACATCTTTTCTGCTCGCTTGCTTTGCTCTCTTTTTTCCCCGTTTTTTTTCGTGCCTCAGTGCGTCAACCTTGTGCGTTACACACGGTGATTTTCGTGAGCCGCGGTCCGAGCCCTACTGAGAAGCGGAAACCTCGCTGTACGCCTCCTGCGTTTGCGTTTGCGCTTAAGGTGGAACGAGGGAGTTAGAGCGAAAAGTTTTACTCGAGAGGCGTTTTTAAGGTGGAATATGCAGTCCTGAACGGGAACGAGCGCCCGCACTCGGTATTAAGTGTGGTCCAGTTGGTCGGAAAGGTAGCTTTTTGTTTATTGTTTAAGATTAACCCAAACTGGCAACAACTATTATTATTAGTATTATCGTTCAACCCTTCATTAGAGTAAACATCCTGTCACGGAAATAATTCTTAACACGTGATCCAGTCCTTCGCCTAGCTTCGCAAAATCAAATCAAAGCCACAGACCAAACTGAGACGCCCCCTCGATGCCTAAATCTTAAGTAAGAAATAAGCATTGCACAACCAGGCAATACATATATTTTATAAAAAAAAACAACAACAACAACAACAACAAAACCCACAAATTACATACAAGCCGTGCAGCCATCTAACACTAAGTGATCTGAATATACAAATGATTGTCAATGGTACATTCTCCTTTAGATTTACAGTACAGTGGAGGAGTCTTGAGCTTCCCTTCACGTTTTACCTAATATTTTGCTGGGAAAGTGGTAAAGAGATTAAGCAACTTATTGAAACATGTCCATACTATTTGGTATGACCACCTTTATTTGTCAACAAAGCCCAAACTCTCTTGTAAGTCAGGAATAGTTCTCCAGGCTCCCCGAAGGACATTCAGAGCTCTTCTTTGAATAATGGCTGCCTTCTTGTTCTGTTCTCTGTGCAAATGATCCCACGTTGCTGGCTCTGAGAAGGCCAGTCCAGGACTGACAGTGCCCCATTGTGTATTTTTCTGTCCAGGTATGCTTTTACTGTATTAGCAAGTGCATTTGGGTCATTGTCATGTTGAAATATAAAGCCACTATGCTGACCAGGTGGTATTGCATGGTGGATTAAAGTCTGATGGCACTTTCTGCATTCATAAGAGCCCCCCCAACACCTCTGGCTGAAATGCAGTCTCATACCGTGGCAGAGCCTCCATCACGTTTTACAGATGGTTGCAGACACACACTGTTGCACTTCTCCCCTGACCTTAAGTGGATTCATCACTCCTTAAGAGCTTTTGACACTGGTTTTCAGTCCAGTTTTGTGTAAGTTGGCATACCTCAGGATTTTCTCCCCGTTTCCCTTCCGTAAGAATGGCTTCTTGACAGCCACCCTTCCACTGAGACCATTTCTCCTGAGGCTTCAGTGAACAGCAGATGGATCGACTGAAGAGCCAGATCTGTCTCTAAGGTCAGGTCTTTGATGGATTTTTTTCTTATTACTTAAGGATATGACGTTTTAGATATTGTTCATCTGCTGTAGATAGTCTTTTAGCCCTGATACTTCTTCTATTAGCCTCAAATTTAAGACACACGGCTCAGAATTTTGAGATATGCCAAGTTTTCAGCTAGTTGCCCTTTAAGAATCACCCTCTTGGTGCACAAATACTACCTTATGCTCATCAAACTGTGTTATCTTTGGCATTTTTCATAAATGTAACAAAAAAAACATGCTTTTGCAATATTGCAACAAGCTGCCTGTTAGTAACAAAGTGCCTAAAGACAATTTAAAAAATGGTTCTTTGCTAAGCTGTCTGTGTAGCCACAACACAGGTTCATCCCTCGAGTTATGTGCATTTTTTAATGCTTGAATGATTCATAGGTCAGTTTGAAGACTCTTTAAAAAAAATAAAAAAAATGAGTGAAAAAGCAGCCAAAAAGCCAAGAGAACTTTTGCTCAAGAGCACTTCATTGCAATTTGTTAAAGTTTGGCTCTTTGGAAGCAAGATATAAAGAAATGAGGGGTAGCACAGGGATTTTACACAGTACTGCACCACCACAAAAGCTGTTTCAGTGATTTATAGTTTTTACATTATAGCTTACAGTATATATGTAAACGTACATCTTGGTAAGGTTTTGGGGTCACCAGCTGCTGCCTCATAATGTCAAAGCACCTTGTTAATGTTTCTGCACCATTTCGTGAAAAGATATCCTGATTTGGTGGCGGAGAGCATTGTTAGTTTATTAATCTCCTGTAGGCGTTAAACTAAGTCAGGAGTCTCTCAGCCCATTCAGTGACCCTTTCTGCATTTTAGATAGGGTGGGGTCCTTGTCATCCTGAAAGAAACCACCCCCGTTTCATCATGGGATCACTTAGGACAAATCTGTATTGATTTAAAGTGACCACTAGCCCCTAAGAAGACATCATAGGCTCAAACTATGTCACCCACAGCTTAACAAAGTCACCAGATACCCTCAATGAAAAGGTCAAAGTTTAAGGTTTTCATTTAATTAGTCACTCATCTGCATGTTCTCCATATTTACAAATATGCACTAACATTTTTCTTAATGTAATGTAATAACAGATTTACTCCATGGCTTTGTATTTTTTTTAATGGAAATAGTGCATTCATAATGATGGCTCAGATTTCTAGGCCTTTAATACGTGCAAACATATGCGGACCACTGGCCAAATTGCCCACTTTATTTTACACAGCGAGTCATTCCAATAGTTTTTCATTTGTGATTTGAGGCTTTTCATTATTTGGAAATTCTGAATCCCTTACTCCTTCGCAGATTGCTTTAATCTTTAAGAAAACAACTCACAATTTTTTTCTCCCCTCCCTCAGTCAGTGGGAAAAGCTTCAGCTTGAGCTTCTTGAAAAAGTTCCATGGTGGATTATTGTGGCCAATATGCAAGCCATTAAAAACAGAAACGTTATCTGAGGTCCTATTATAAAAACTCAGCATCTGAAGCATGCAGAGCAACATCTGGATAGGCCAGACTTGTATGGAGAACAAAAAGCTCAGCTCTTTGGTCATATTTACTGGCGATACATATATAGATCTATAGATATCTATACATATATATATTCAGAGAAAGAGAGAGGGAAGGAATTGCACTGATGAAAAGAACACCTTGGGGCTGGGGATATTGTGCTTTGGGGTGGTGTCACAGGAAACATTGCATGGATAAAAGGGAAGAAAAAAAAATTTCACTGCCTATCAGCAAATTCAGGATGCAAATGTCATGCGATCGAGCCAAGGAAGTGCAACTGAAAAAGTGGCCGACTTCTGCAAGACGACAGCGATCCACACATGAAACCCAAGCTGAAGCTTTTAACAGCACATGCCCACAAGTACTTTTTATTTCATTAAATAAATCAAAGTGGCAGGAGTGCATTAACATGTGGAGAATTCATTTTTGATGCGCGTTTGCTGCAGGAGTCGTATTTATTGGTCTTCAGTTCAAAAATCAACAAAAATATGCAATTCGCCGCAGGGTGCCAAACCCTTTTGCATACAACTGTATGACTTATGCAGATAGATGCAAGTGAGGAGGAGGAAAGAAAGAAAGAGGGGGAAGAAAAAATAAAAGAGTGCACTATGGTTGGGGTTACATTTGGAAAAGGGGTGCTGGGAGCTGGTTGGTAACTGACACCATACTGTGACAGGATGAACACAACACTGCATTATTCAATTGCGCCTGCTATCCTCTTAAAGGATTCACAATAACAGACAGGACGGTGGAAATACAGCATCTGCCATCACCTATCGGCATGTTTATTTGTCTTATCCAGCTGTTACCCTACAACTGCTTTCTGCGAAGTGAAGAGAAAGTTTACATATAACCCAGACATATTAGTCTTAACAAGTAAAACTTTATTGGAATGATACATTTTGCAAAATATTACTTTATGTATATATATTTTTAACATACTCATTGTGTTCTAAGGGTATCTGTCAAGTTCTCCAGAAGAGGGTAAGATAGTTAAGACTGTCGAAGGCAAGGATATACAGTATTGTTTCCCAAAAGGTACAATAGACTACACAATCACTGTACCCAGGTCATGAGGAGAAAGATTAATGTTGTTTTTGCTTTTTTTTTTTTCCCCTCTCTTTTTCTGAAAATACAATTAGAAAATATGAACGCAAAACATCTCAGATGTAAAAAGTGTTATGTTTGAAAGAAGTGTGTGTGGAAACTTGATGAAAAGAGAAGGCAGACGGGAGAAAAAAAACCTTAAGTAGCACAGAGCAGTTGATAGCTGATAGAAAAGTGACAATACGTCTTGTATTGTAAAGAAAAAACAAAGTGTGATGCTTCGGTGTCTGAAGTGGATCAAGTGGCGTTGCCTTCTACCTGTCGACGGTTTAGTCATCGCTGGGTAGAAAGGCATTACATGTGGCCTCTTCAAAACATTACAGTGTGTATTAAAGGACTCAAATATTTAGCACAAATGAACTGTGTGGCCTGTGCTTCACTGTGTTCAAAAGGCTGGACAGCTTGGTTAGTGAGCAACTTTACTGTTTAGTGTGATGCTCAAACAAATCCCCCGAAAAAAGGTTAACCAGCAACCAGACCGTTAGCTGTGGAAACAGTGCTTTTTCAAACATGTCTAAGGCCCAGAGGGAAGTCTTCTCATTGGGCTGCTTTACCACGTGCAAGAAAAACCAAACCTGCCAACTAAATGTATTTTTAAAAAAAAGAAAAAGAAAAAGAAAAACCCCACACACATCAGGTTTCCAAACAGCACTGAAACTTCTCCATTTCAAGACATTCTCAAAAAAAGGGAAAAAAAAAAGAAAAAAAAAATCATCCTGCGATTGATCTCAATCGTATTAAGACACTGCCAAAAATGATCACTCAAGCCAACTGAAATCAACTGGAGCCAAACCCCCCCCCAAAACATTCTAAACATGTCACGTTACACGACTGTATGACAAAGAGCTCGATGCACATCAAACAGTTCACAGAAACTTTTCAGTGAGATGGACAAGGTCTAGCACCTAAGGCCTATGTATGGATGGCAGGTGGGCGACAGCGTTAAGTCCTTCAATGAACCAAAACATTGTGTTCACTCAACAAACCAGCAATAAGATTTGGTCTGCGATTGTCTTGCATCCATGTAAAGAAACTTGGCAAAAAAAAAGCTTTAGGTTTGCTTCCTTGGTTTTAATTTGTTACAGAGAAAGCTGGAAAAAATAAAAGAAACAAAACACTCCCAAACCCAACAGTTCAAAAAAGAAAAAGAAAATTGGTTGGACTGTAAATCTATGAAGGTGTTGCATGTAGGGAGAATTACAAAAAGGGGAGGGGTGGGGCAAAAATGTCAGGGAAGAGGAGAAGCACAACCCCGGTGACAATTATCTGCAATCTGCTGCCCTACAACTGAATAATGACTCAAACCCAGAAGAACTTTGACGCATTTAACTGGGTCTTGTTCCCAATCCATCTTCCAATAGAGCATTGACTGTCCTTTTTAATGTTAAACATTATTCGTGATCTCAGGTACCTCGGCATGAGCAAAGCACAAAGCTCTGCCGTCTTTCTTTAAAAGTGATATTGTACAAAAATAACATGCACATGTTGTTGAAACCTTTTGCTACTGTTTTGCGTATTAAAATCCACCACCATCAGTCACATACAGGAAACTGCATTTTTCTCAGTTTGCAAATTTGGCAGAATTTATATAATATCTGTTTATTTATAAAATCTTAAAGTCAGTTTCACAGCTATGAGACATAGACATATGTTGAAAAAAGATGGATATTTCATGTTCTCTATCTTATATTTATATATATCAATATACATGTATAAATGTACTATGACTTAAATAAACAATAGTCAGGAGTGTGACCACAATGTTAGCTGCTGCTAAATCACAGCTTTTTAAACCCACCCGTGAGCACTAAATAACACACAAGCACAGAGATCGACATAAAAAGGACAAAATGATCACTGATAGGATTTTTTTTCCTTTTAAAATGCTCTAATAAATTCAGCTAAGAGAAAGACAGACTTAAATGCAGACCTCATGTTTACTTCCCGCGGGTCCCTAAACGAGCAGGACCGCAGTGAAGTTTACTGTGATAAATCATTTTCACTCTGATCAAAGAAGTCGCCGCTGCTTCAGCGGCAAGCAGCAGAGTGCATCATCTACCCAATAATCATGCCACATTGAGCAGACAAAGGCAGGTGCAGAGAGTTTTTCAAGCTTTCAACCAAAACGGGAACGAGGGCCACCGCCACCGTAGCCAAAGCTCTGCACCAACGCTTTTGACACAGTTTTCCAACCAGTTGGCATTATGATAGGCACTGCTGTTGGACTTGGTATTGCTTGGACAGATTCGGGATGGAGAGGTGGAGAGGAGACTGGGGGTGGGGAGGAGACAAGATACAACGATCACTCTTAGAGAAGCTTGAAGAGAGGGCCCGCTCAGGGGGAGGAGGGAAGAAAAAAAAAAAAAAAAAAAAAAAAGAGCTTTAGCAGATTCAGTACCTTAACAGAAAAATCAATGCCTCAACCTGCAGAGACTGAAAACATGTCATTTACACCATCAGAAAGAAACAAATCTAGCTGAACAGCCACAACCTATGCCTGTTCTTGTCAAGCCCCTGGCACAAAACACAAGAGGGATAAATAAAGTGTAAAGGTAACAGTTGAGAAACAATCAAAAAGGCAACACTGCTGGTTCTGTTGGATCTTTTATCACTTTGCCTCCGTCTTTCCATTTGGGGGGTGGATTTTACATCGTTTTCCTCATCACATATAAGCAAGTTATCAGTCCACTTCAGTGCTTTCTGTCCTCAGACCCCCTTTAACTTTCTAAATCCCTGCCTCTCTCTCATAATATCACCACCGTGGTTGGTATCTAGAACTCAGCAAACTCCTTTGCACACTTCTCTGTGAAGGAGACTCTGATTTCTTCTTCATCGTAGTCATCAAAGTTGCTTGTATCACCAGGGCCTTTGCACTTAGGAATAAAGGGAGCTTCCACCTGGAACGCAGATGGGAGACAGACGCACAGACAAAGCGGTTAAAGTGTAACTTCAAATGCAGTATTCGATGAAACACTCCTACATTGATATCTGTGAACACCCTGCAGGACCATCAGTGTAATCATGTACTTTCCCAGATGCCCATATTTGAACTTAGGCTGCTTGATTAAGGCAAAAAAAATGCCATAATTCTGGTTATTCAGCACAATTATTCATTCAATTAACATTAATCAGTTATTTGTCTTTTTGCAGGGAATCCACATTAGCCTTAATCAAACTGAAAAACAAATAGAGGTGAGGTGGTGGGGGGGACAGGTTCACCTGTCTGTGGTGTCAGGTCTACCTATAAAGGCAGCTGCCCTTAACATACGTTTTATGCAGAGCTATTCAAACTTTGTAAAATCCTTTGACAACTTTAACTGTGAATTAGGAATTAAAAGCTCCAACTCAGGAGCTCAAACTTGTATTTGTATTCATATTATACTGACAAAGGCTGAACATGGGTTTTCAAATTAGGCGCAGTGCTTTTGTTTTCTGCAGAATCCACTTTTTGCATGAAGGAAAGGGGAAAGTACTAAAACCTTTGCATATTTTTCCCCATTAACCTCCACTGAAATACCCTCTGTACACAGGCAGAACACAGGGAAATTATCCCCAGTCACAAAACACACCTAAGCTGACCGAAATCTCATTAAAAGCAGTTTCGTTTTTAAGGAAAGAATGTAATAAGGAATTTTCTCCATTCCTTCAATTGTAAATACGAAGAAACACTTATAAACATTAACTGTATATAAAAGATGGGTGTAGCTACCATAGTGACAACCATTGTTTGGAGTATTTTTTTTTTTTTTTTTTTACATTGCCATGTCAAGAGGTAGCATCGCTCTAAAGCAGCCCCTGCTTTTTTTTTAATATTACTATAAAAGTCATAATAATGTACAAAATGATCAACCATGTGATTGCCATGTTCTATAAGACATGAAACTAGTGATTGAGACCATAAATTCTCAATCATCTGTCATTTGCCCACAGATTTAAATACAATCACTACCTATTGGTCATTAGAAAAACAGCTGGTCTGAGGGACTTTTACCCCGACTCGTTTTTTCAGACCCCAGACTGTGTTTATATTTATGTTCACATTCCTATTGCATGAAAGCTGGCCTCTTACCTTCCTCTGGTAGATGGCAATCCAGTCGGTGGTGGCAAACCACTTGTGGCCCTTGATATCATTGACTCCATTCCTGAGGTTGCCAAAGCGCTTGGTCAGGTCCACTTGCAGCAAATTTCTCAACAGATCTTTCAGGTCTGAGCTGAAGTGGGAAGGAAAGCGAACCTGCAAACCACAGAAAGCAATCAGAGTCTTGTTCGGAGTGTGTTCTCAGGCACGAGGCTGATCATTTGGGGGGAAAAAAATGTCTTATTGTGACTTTTCTGACGTAAGAGTTCAACTTTAGAAAATTAAGCTAATTCAGTTAAAGTTTAACTGAAGTGTAATAACCATTCATGGCTCTATATTCTCATGCAAGGTTGAAATTGTTTTTATATTTGGTTTGGAATAAACTATTCATTCCTTCCTCGTATAATCACTTAAATACACTGCGAGACTCTAGACCTTCAGGTGGAAAAATCACACCCACCAACATGTCTACAGAGAAGGCGCTCTAGTGGCTGTTTTCAATTTTCCATGTCATGTGCATTTCTCAAAGCAGATACATTTATATTTTAATCAATCCTGCTACACTTGTATTTTTATTTTTTATTCCTATTTATTCTATTTATCCCCTTCGTATATTTTATTTATATTGTCTCTGTATTTTTTAT
>NW_024582696.1:17227-48060 GCF_018398535.1 Haplochromis burtoni | reverse complement strand
GGCTCTCAGAGGGGTCCATGCTCATCTGCAGGCACCCCTTTTATGCATTTTTCTGCAAACCACTGATTTGCTTTTATGTGAAATGTAACTGATCTGGAAAAGGTTCAACAAAATGCTTTGTTCACCACAAAGTGAAAAATAGACTTTATTCATGTAACTAAACAATAAAATACACTTAAAAAGCAAGATGACCAACAGTCTGTATTGCTTGCTAAACTCACAACCCACATGAATAGGGTTCTTTCATAGCCAACCATACTGTCAGGTTGCTACATATATTTACATAGTACATCCTTGATGTGGGCCAGACACTGAAATCTAGTCAAATGTGTGACAGCAGGTGTATTCATGGTGGTTTGTTCCTACCTTTCTGTTTGATTGCTGTTTCTGTGTTCTGCATGACTGAACACTGAGCCAAACAGTAACACCACTTTTCTATCTTTGTGCACAATACACACACAGGCACAAACACACACAGAGGGGGGAAAAAAGTACAGTCCAATTTATTTACACCACCAGCTGTTCTCACCTCTCAAAACGGGCTATCAGAAACACTTCAGTGTGTCGGAGACAAGATGAACACAAAATTGAATCTCTTTTGCATTAATTAATCCAAGCTCCTTAATAAATATGAAATGAAGTGACAACACAGATGGGAAAATGGCTGTTTAAACACAGTGACATACTATATCCAAATATTGCAAAGTGAGTAAATGGTTAACATGGGCCCCTTTGGCCACACAGCAACAGTTGTGAGCCTGGGCATTTTTTCTGGGTCTGACCTTCATTTATCAGGTTGTTTATTCACCGAGGACTACACAGATTCCAGCCTGGCAGCATGGATGTGAGAACAGTTGATGATGGATTAACAGAGGAAGACACTTGGATCGGTTTAAAGCCAGGAGATGAACTCTGTGATTTGGTTCGTCCCGCTTCCCTCTAAAAGCTGCCACTTTCATTTCTGCTCCGGTTCTCATTTTTTGACACTCTATCCGTCAGCCCTCTGTTATTTTAAAAAAAATTTAAGCAACACATTTTCCATATTTATTAGCCCTTTATCTTCATCCTCAGCCACATATTCACAAGCAACCAGAGCCCCATCTCTCTTCTAATCCTGTTATCTGTCTTTATATTACTTGGTTTCTTTTCCATTATCTGTTCAATTTTTTTCTCCACCTTCATAAACAATTAATTTCTTCCTGCCAGGTGCAAGTCATATATTTCCTTCCATTTCTCCGCCCTTGTGTTCCTCATCTGCATGCTGTTCGCTCTTTATGCTCCTTTTCTTTCTCCATTCATTAATTCTTTCTTTCTCCGCGTCTGTGTTTTGAGTGGTTGTGTGTGGAATATAAACGTCACAGAGGAAAGATGTCATCTGATACAGTGTTTCCCCAGTTAGCTGTGATCAATGCGTCTTGTTGTCATGCTTGCTTCTCTTGACATCACAACAACTGATCAATATCTTTAGTATAAACACTCCCTGCTAACACTAACCTTCTCAGTGCGTGTGCTCACAGATCAGTCACAGTTGTCCCACTCCATTTACATCCAGCCCATTGACAAAAGAACTAGTAAAGAGAAATAATGCAACACGCCAGCTATAATTGAAACTGTAATGAAGGAGTAGCCCATTCACTAAAATGTAAAGGACTGAGGCTGCTGTATTGGTTTGGTCTTAAATTGGAAGAGCTTGTTGAAGGGATGTTCAGTTTGGAGTCAGTTTTAAACTGTGTGAAATGTTTATATGTAACTATACATTTACTATACACTAGTGTGCAAATGTTTTGGGCCACCTTCAATTGATTTTTATTTGAATGGGAAAATAGAAAGCAGGTGCAGTAATTTATTGAGAAGTGCAAACATAAAAAAGTGATAGTGTACAGTTCTACCAAGCTTGAAAGTCAGTATTTGGTATGACCAACTCTCCCACACTGTTTCAATAATATTCTGTAACTTCGGTCGTTGCTGTGCTTTTTTGGAAATCGAATTTCCCAGAGGAACCCACCCGAGGGATTAATAAAGTTCTATCTTATCTTATCTTACACACGCATAAGAGCTTGCATTTTAGTATGGCCCAAAGTATATACATATATTGATTCTTCTCATTTTGCTAACAAGCATTCTTGCATCCTCTCTCCCCCCCTCCCCCTCCCTGCTATCATGGAAGATCTAAGAATCATAAATGCACCTCGAAGAAATGAGCAGCCTACTGGAAGAGCAAAAATGCAAGGAAAACCTGATGTATCCTTCTTTTTCTCTCTCTCTTGCTATGAGAAGCAAATGTGATAGAAAGTAATACCAGTAAGGGAAATAAGAAGATGTGTCTAGCATAATGAAAAGCACCCCACTCTCCTGTGCTTAAAACATGCACCTACAGTGTTAATGTACCTACGACTCAATACAGTGCCTAAAAGACTCCTGTGTAGACATAAAGAGCACAGAGACACGGCTTAATTAAATTTGATGGTTCTCTGGTTGTGTCCATTTGTTTCCACTCTCCTTTGAACCTTCTGCTGCATGAGACATTTGTGTCTAAGGAGTTGCTTCCAGCTAGTTGTTCTTTTGCTTTTCTCACCACTGTTGAGACCATACGTGAAAGTCAGAGATGACATTTGGGAGCTATAAACTACACATTACATTAAACAGTTTTACAGAGGAATCGCTTCACGCACGACTTCTTTCTACTGCAGCTCGTGCTCTGCGCTGTCCTGTCTGCATTTGATTTTATGAGTTTTGCGGCGGCTCATAGAGTCGACATTAACTTTTTCTCTTGATTCATAGACAGTATTTCTCAGAAATAATAATTGAAAAGCTAAATGCGTTATTTAATACACTTTTCAAATCATAAAGGCTAAAGGTTCAAATGTAACAGTGTGTATTTGAAGCAGTAATAGATGGTAAAAATGAGTCCTTAGTTGGGGATAAGTGCACAGTTCTAATGCCTACACAAATTTTTCCAGGTAGCCAAACTCACCTTTCCTGATACAATCTTTTCGTAAATCTGAATAGGCTGGTCTGCAAAGAAGGGTGGGTAACCAGCAGCCATCTCGTATATCAGTACTCCCAAAGCCCACCAGTCCACAGCTTTGTTGTAACCCTGAAGAATACACGAGAAACAAAGGGCATCAAACATGTCCGCTAACAAACACTTCACACTACAATGTTCACAGGAAACAGCAAAAAGAAAGCTGTTTCACAGTCTAAAAGCTGATGAAGCAATTGCTTCCTAAATTTCCCCTGTTAATCTGCTTAACACTTACTTTACTGAGGATGATTTCTGGCGCCAGGTACTCAGGAGTCCCGCAAAGCGTCCAAGTTCGGCCTTTCACCCTTTTTGCAAACCCAAAATCTGTTACCTAAGAAACAGAATAAACAGCCCTTAGCCGCTAGTCGCATACGGGGAGAGCACTTTTAGAGACGCTAAGCAGCAAATGTTGTTGATGATGATTGAATACAAACATGTAACCCGTACCTGTATGTAACCTTGCTGGTCAATGAGCAGGTTCTCTGGCTTCAGATCTCGGTAGATGAGATCCAGCGAGTGAAGGTATTCGAAGGTCAGTACAATCTGCGCTGCGTAGAAGCGGGCGTGCGGTTCACTGCAAAAACAACATACGAGGCTCAATACTTAAAGTCTGGGAACAGCACATGGAGGCCTTTCATCAGAGTTAACACAACTCACCTGAATCTACCAATCCTCCTTAAGTGTGAGAACATTTCACCCCCAGGCACGTACTCCATTATCATATACAGATTGCTGTTGTCCTGTAGTGAGATGAGGAAAGACTTACTGACACGTAAAGCATGCACGCATAAACAAGCCGGCCAAATTACTACAGATAAACAACAGAAGTGGAAGGACACAAATGCGTACCTTAAAAGAGTGCTCCAGTCGCACCAGAAATGGAAAGCTGACGGCTTGGAGGATACGCTTCTCATTCAGTGTGTGCTCTATCTGCTTCAGCTTCACTACCTGTGAGGGATCAGGACATAGAAAGGTAAGAAGGGTGTCAAAAAGAAAAACAAATAAACAAAAAAAAAAACCCAAAACAATGATTACATCTCAGGACAGATTTCGATAAATTCAAATAACGCTGTGGAAAAGTAACCAAAAATGCACAGTATGGAAAAGGCCAATCAGAATAGCTGTGAGCAGTGTCGACCCATCGCGTAGTTCCATTTCTACGACGTGCTTGTCGGGCTACCCACAGGGTTTCAGCGGGTTTTGCAGTTATGATGTAGTTATGGCGTGAATTTCCCGAAACTTTGACATGTAAAGCTAGAAAGTGTCTTTTGACACTGAAAAACGTCTAAACTTCAACGTGACCTTCTGGAAATTCCAAAGCCAGTATTTGTAAGAACATATGAGAACAAATGGTTCATACAATCTTGGTATAAATGTTTTTGTACAAGGGATGCTACGATACCCAATTGAGTCATATTTATTTACTCTCTAATATACTCTTGAATTAGCTTCATCAAAAATACCGTACCTTCTGTTTGTCAAGTATTTTCATGGCGTAATGCTGACCAGACTCTTTGTGTTTCACCAACATGACTCGACCAAACGAGCCCGTGCCTAAAGTCTTCAAACGCTCGAAGTGATCCAACGCCGCAGTTTGCTGGGAGACAGAAGACCATGCCAGTTAGAGAACGATCACAATCCGTTTGTCCTTACAAGCCCCACATAGTTTTTTGCTAAACCTGAACTAAAAGGCCATCCCATATCAGTAACAAGATATTTTACTATGAATCGGACATATCGTCTTTTGTTTGAGGCACACTCATGGTGAACTTCTCTGACAGCATCTAAACATGTCGTGGCTTCGCTGCTGATTAAGTGACCTTGTTAATTTTCCATAAAAGGTGCTACATTAATCTGAGCACATCTCATTCAACACAAGTCTGAATGCATGCAGTTACATTAAGGGGCAAACACGTACAGTTGCTCGCGTGCCTCTTTCTAAGCAGCTCGGTGCGCTACAGAATGCCTTAAAAAGCAATTACATGTTCACATTTAAAACTTAATTTCACCAAATCTCTTCTAATTATATTAAGTTTGAGAAAATTGTCTATGATCTATCTATGCTGGTCCCTCTCTCTGAGTCAGGGGTGGGGTGGGTCGTTCGCTGTAGCACCCTGCGTGACACAGAGATCATGCTTCTTCTTAACAATGGCAAAAATGGATATTCAAAAGCGTGGTCGCAGTTCACAAGAGTAGGTTCCACATCGAGTCCTGCAACTAGTCTTAAGGGGAAAAACTGCACATGGCCTGTAGCACTCTCAGACACCATTTTCGTGTCTGAAAGTAGCCCCGAGGAACATCTGCATAAGCGATCCACGTCTGGATGACAGAATGCCGTCTCCTTAACAGCCTGATAAATCCAGCAGAGTTATATATTCTGCGACTGAAAGTGGCTGTCAACTGTATTATTACACACATACCCAGCAGAGGGCGAACTGCCCTTAAGAAATGAATGGGCTTTCATTAGTTTAGGGGCAGGCCTATTTCCATGACACTGACTATCTGAGTAAATGAGCGTAAGAAACATTAATCAAGTCACGATTCATTGTGAAATACGCTAACAATACAGTGCCTCAACACAACTAAAACTAAAGCATGCTACAAATAACAAAGTGACACAGTAATGAGGAGAAACTAAATTATGTCTCATCTCACCTGTGCTGGATTCTCCCATTTTTTCAGAAAATCTTCTTTGGCTTTGGCAAGAAACTCCTTCACTGCAAAGAGAAACAAAATTCCCATTCAGAGAGTTTTCACCCAAACCTAAATGAATTTAATAAGACTTTTATAAGGATATTGAAGCACTGGAGAGCAACATAACATGCTTGTGATGACTGGATGTCTGGATTTATCAGCTGCTGCCAGCAAGCAACAATGAAAGAGAACAAGCTAATACGTAGCACATAGTTAAAGTTGTCAAATTTGTAAATTAAAAAAAAAAAAATGCTATAGATGACCTTATTCACAGAATAGAGAAAATAATACAACATAACTATACGTAATAGCAAGACACAAATGAACAACAAAGCCAAATTGAAATAGTAAAGCTTTAAATAAACTGGAGCCTAAACAAACTTCTATTCATTCTAGTCTGTTCTTTTTTGTTCTTACAACTAAGTGATCAATTTCAAAGAATTCCAGGTTGGTTTCATTAAATCAACATTTCTGCCATCAAAGAACAACTTTGAGGTATCACTTCAGGCTTAGACTAAACAAACTCATCTTTTGAAGCCTCAAACGTCTTTGACTGCACACTGGAGAATAATGGAATAAGTAAAACGATATAAATCTGCATATATTTACAAATTCAATTTGAAAATACTGCTCAAAAGTCTGGGGTCACTTTGAATGTCCTTGGTGAAAAAAAATCTCATAAAACCTGAAGCTGATGAGAAATCTTGAAAATGATGATTCATGGAAGACTAATGGAAACACAGGCGTAAAGAGACTCATTTTCTGGCACACTACCATTGGAAGTCATGTTTCAAAGAGTCTTTGTTATATAAAACAAGTTTATCATGTTAAAGGTTATGCAGATCACGTCAGCGCTTGAACCCAAGCAATGCAGAACTAAGACTGATATTGCTATCAATATTTAGTGATTTAAAAATCCGGTATATGGATTATATTGACCAATACTTTTTCTTTGACACTTGTTATGTGTAGTTATGTATGTAGCAGTTTACATTCTGTCCCAATCGCCTCATTGTTGTTTGTGGTGTTCCAAATATGTGCTGGCAACCAAACAGCTGCTCTCTGACAGAAACTATGCCACATCAATTCATGTAAAATGGTAAAAGGCCTTTCTCAATTGCTTTTAATATTTTTCGAATGTTCATTTATCTGCCATTAGAAATGCAGAAATGAATAAATTGCTAATACTGAACACTGATAAATCAGTCAGGATGTAGTCAGCAAAGCCGAAATCCGCCTCTGCGTTTGAGTTTGTCAAAACGACATTGAAATAAATTTCTTTGTGTAATAAATTAAAGTTATTCCGTGTGGGACTTAATTTCCAAGACACTTAGTACACGCTTTTGTATGAGGACCTATGTCGTCCAAACCCCAGTGCAGTCTTATAGTAGTATTTAATGAAGGAAATAAGCCACTCAGATCAACAGTTTTCAGGGTTTTCCATTAGGTCATAGTACCTGGTACTTTTTTAGTGACTTCTCAGGTGGGGTTCCAAGCAATCCGAGGAGGTACTAAACTGTGACGTCAGATTTCATGCCGCTGACCAGCAGCTCGTTAGTGTCACCCATGAGAGCATCTTGTTTACGAAAGTCAAAAACGCCATTTTTGAAACCCGCAACGAGGGAAATGGCTACAAAAAACAAAAAAACAAAAAAAAAAACAACACAACCCAGTGATCCCCGAGTCTGATGACAAGCCACAGGTATATTCTTGTTATATTCGCCCACCTTTATTGTAGTGTTCGTGTCGCATGTTAGTTACGTCGTGGGATTGTAATGGAAAACCAGTCGATCCGAGTCGAATCGTGGCGAGTCAATCCGAGTAGGTTAGTTTAGGACTTAACTGAGAAAGGTAAGTACATCTAGAGAAACAATCAGCTGCACACCGAGTCCTGGCATTTATCCGTTAAGAAAGTCATTTTGTCCTGTTCTCAGGGAGTAGTACACACATTCATATGAAATCTTCAAGGTTTCTTTATCCTGCATTTAACAGGCTGCCTTTATCAGAACAAGAACACTAACAAGTTTTGGTAGAAGCATGTTTATTTTTTTTGGCTATTTTAGGACTCCAACCAACTAATGACAGTCATAACACTTGCACTCAGCTTAAATGGATGGAGATGACTTTTTCTTTAATTAAAAAAAAAGAAGAAGAAGAAAAAGACATTCCTAAGTGGTATACGTTTGAGTGGCATTGCAATCCTTTGGACAGACTGTAACAACTTTACACACACAGTCATATGAAGAAGTTCTTTTTCTCCCCTTATCTTTATGGGGTTAATCTCAGTGCTCTGTGGGAACATGTAGATAACCAACCCTTCCTCATTCTTCCTTAGTGTCATTGCACCGTGCACAGCTGCTGAGCTGAAGTGTGCTATTTATACTGTTAGTACTGGAAACAGAATGGTGACAGTTGTAGGCCGAAAACTGCTTTAGTAAAATTGAGTCCACTTTTCTGTGTTGCTGTTATTACAAAAACATAAATGAAGTGTGGAGAACGACTCAACGACTTTTAACGATCAGATTATAAGCTTAACAATTTTGACATCTTTTTAAAAGAATTGAATTCAAGCGAAAGCTAATGGATAGCAGTTACCTTAAAATCAATACTAAAACTACAAAAATGTACAAATCTCTTAAAAAAAATGTTAAGGCTTAAATGATCATGTGGAATTTCTGTCTGCTTTGGCGATCAATAGAACACAACAGCCTGGGGCACAGTTTAAATTAAGCCAGTCAACTGTCAATAATGAAAGTGCTCGGTCGTTTATTCATCAGCTTTGTGATACGGCTAATGTCCTTTTGGAGTGATGTCTGAATCAGAAAACTGAAAATTAATTATGAAAAACAAACAGCTACCTACTCATAAATGTCTCGTGCAAGCATTTGTGCATCTCTCTCTCTCACACACACACACACACACACACACACACACACAAACACACACCAAGAGAAAAGCTTAATTCTCATCTAGCAAACATCATTTCCTGCAAATTCTCAAAAGACCAGCAGCTCCAACAATTGGATGGGAGCAACAATGGCAAAGACTAAAGTTCCTATAAACATGTCAGGAGCACTGTGGCTCTCAGAGAGCAATGGAAGCAGAATGGTCACCAGGGAGAAAACATTTCCTGTGAAAGTTGCACAACTTCCACTTCCAAGCAGAAAAAGCCATTACTGGAATAACTTGGAACTGCGCAAAGGAGAGACATGGAAATAAGTTGCTGGCAGCTATATGGACACAGCAACAGGACTGGTTACAGTACCAATGGAGTACCAATGGAGATACAGCTGATCAAAAATAAATAAATAAATAAATAAATAAATAAATATATATATATATAAAATTTTTGTTTTAAATCCATGTTCTTACTCTCCTGTAGCTCCAAATTTCTTACCATCTGGGAGGACTATGGGTACCTCTGGTGCTGCAGCATCTGCCGAGCGCGACCCCGATTCACTTGAGCGTGAGGATGACTCCCTCTTCCCTGCATGCCTTCTGGAGCTCTTCCTGTCACACATTAGCCCTGCAAAGTCTCCCCTATACTACTTCTTGGCCTCTTCCTCACAGCCACTGACTCATGACCTATCCTCCCCCTCTGACAGCACTCTGGTCAAGTCAGCAGGCCCACACATCCACAAAAACCCAGCCAAAAGTCCCTGCCGGCAGTCTTCAGTCTTTCCTGTGACTTTCACTCTGCTGGAGACCAAGTTCAAAAAGTAGCATCCACCTCCAGTGTGCACTCATAGTATGGAGAACAGTGCTGCTCCCGTTAGATTCGAGCAGATCAATTGGTCCCTTGCTTGGTTTGTATCAATATTTATTCTGTACACAAAGTACTCACTGCTGTTCCCTCTCATGTCTCTCTCTCTCTCTCACACACACACACACACACACACACACACACACACACACACTATATTGATCTAAACAGGGGCATAATCATCAGGGGGAGGGGGCATAAAACACTAGCTGGTATATTTATCCAACCCAGAGATGAAGTCCTATGGAAAACTAGGCCTAAGCAAGTACCCTTGAGATGAACTAGACACATCTAGCAGCAGCTAAAACTTTCCCCAATTAGCACAACCAATCAGATGTCACTGATGAAAAACTTTCAGAGATGATCTGGGTGTTTCAGAAACATAAAAAGTGGCACTCTCAGGAGACGCTAGCAAAACAGGAAGGCACAAACCACAGTGAACCCCCCTCCACCACCCCTGCCCGGGACACACACACACACACACACACACACACACACACACACACACCAGAGTCTGTTGTTTAGTGCCAGGGTTGAATTGATCCTCCAAAAATCAATCCCACATCTCTCCCCTGGGCCTCACTGCCCCACTCTGACGCAGGAATAGAGGGGTTATATTAGGGCGAGTTGACCGACATTAAACCGCAAAGCGCGCCAAAATCAGGTGTGAGTCTACACCAGGCCTTGTTCAGATAGCATACAAGCCTTTGTGGTGAATAAGAAAGCAGTAAATGAGCAAACAGAGCTGTATGTAAAATGGAAATGAGATCAAATGCTTGTAAAAGGTGAGAACTCGGCTTTTAGCCATGAAATGAAAACAGGGAGGGGACAAATACTGACAAAGTCATGAATGTGGAGTGTTTTACCATCTTAAACAGAGCAGATGTGTTAATTTACTGACCAATTCAGGAGCAAGCGAGCTGACAGCCAGTCATGAAGTGTGGGATCAATCTTATTTTCATGCATGATATACATTTTTGCCAAATAATGCAATATCAGAGAGACAAAACAAAACAAAAAACATTAACGGACACAAGGAGCACCCTGAAGTGTACTGAGAGGGAAGCTGCAGTAAAGGTACACCCCTAACTCTGACGGTTCTAATCATGAGACGCAAAAACTAATAGAAGCCAACCTAGCCAGGAAGCATAGCAATCTGTTATCAGCAGTGAGGACAGTAAAGACAGATGAAAGTTGAGGAAAATACAGCAGCGATACTCCCAGAGAGGAGAGGAGATGTGCCCGCCGTTTAGAGGTTTTGCAAAAGGAGACTACTTCACATTTTGTCATGTTGCTTCCGTGCTCCGAGATTAACCATGGGTGGAGCTCATGTAGCTCCTACACACATATAGACAGGAAACTAGGTGAGGCAAAAGCAATGCGTTACCCGAGGCTAATAAGTACTTTCTTTTTCCTGGCTACAGAATGTGTGCCACAAAATCTGGAAAAGTCAGTCAGAGAGGAGTTGGTTTTAAAGCTAGCTCATGTAGCTGCTTACTTTGTTAAAAACAAAACAAAAAAGCAAAAGAGAGTAGCATTAAAAGCATAAAAGGAAGAATTTAAGACTAATAAAGTCAGTACAAGAGGAAATTCTTTGTTTAACATGTGATGTTATTTATATACGCGTTTCATATATTTTTACAGTCCTTATAGGAAGTAGTTAGTGTAAAGGACTAAAAGGACTGGAGTCCTTTGCGTTCTGAACTGTCACCTGGCTGTGGTCTTCTGCTTCAAGGTTAAGCGTGTTTAGAGAAGCTCTTCTGCTTACATTGGTTGCAACAAATTGGCTATTTGAGTAAGTGTCATCTTCCCATCAGCTCAAAATGCTGGTCTCCTCTGACCTCTAGCCTCTCAGTAAGGCATTTTCACGCAGAGAACTGCCACTCACTCAATATTTTCTCAATTTTTCATACCACTGTCTGTAAACTCCAAAGATGCCTGTGAAGGAAATCCCAGTATATCAGCAATTTCTGAAACACACCAACATCAACCACCTCGCCAATGTCAAAGTCACTTAAAATCACCTTTCAGCTCTAGCAGATCCTCCTGACCTCAGTCTAAGGCTCTGTTAATGAATTTGCAGGAGATGGTAACGGCCATGTTTAAACGCCTAATAAATGTATTAATTAATTACCATCTGATCGGTTGATTACATATTTGCCTCAAAAAGCACTTTAACAAGTATGCCCAATAAACTGGCCATCGA
This sequence comes from Haplochromis burtoni, assembly GCF_018398535.1. Taxonomy (NCBI): domain Eukaryota; kingdom Metazoa; phylum Chordata; class Actinopteri; order Cichliformes; family Cichlidae; genus Haplochromis; species Haplochromis burtoni. Next base: position 36,372 of record NW_024582696.1, on the reverse strand, counting down.
GTCTATATAGTTATGCCACCCAGGTATTTTCAAGTACATTTCCACTCCAATGAATGTCACATGCAGGTAAAATGTCTATAACCATCAGCTTCATTGTGTAATTTCAGCTTGAGAACTGCTGCATATTTCAATCATCCATGGCAGACAAAATTAAGCAAGTGAAAATACCCCACATTTTGAGAACAGGTATAGGAGATTTTGTGATGCATGCATGCTGCTGGATCTCAGGGTTATTTAGCAGCGAGTGTCAGTTTGCCGTGTTATCAGTTTAGTGCTCTAAGCTTGCCTGAGATGTCTGATTGGCTTTCAACACTGAGGTCAACTGATAAGCAGTGCAGGCTTACGACACACACAAAACCCCCCAAAAAACTTTAAGCATTACACAAATCAGCTGCATGCAGAGCAGGGGCAGGTCATGAACCCCACAGATATTTATAGACGGAGTTGTACTTGTATTGAGTGCTACCTCATTATATTGTCATAGTCAAAACACACACAAGCACACAAACATCCTGTGTCATAACTGCTTAACCGACCAAGGTTTTGCTCATACTTACTGGACCCACTGATCGCCCATTAGCAATTTTTTTTCTTACAACAAAATGCTCACATACTTTAAAAATACATGCAGTTTTTGACCCTTATACTATAAGTTGCAGCAATACCTCTCTTCAAAAGGACTATGCATGACCAGTCATCTGCGTGTTTAAATGCTGCAGCCCTTGCAAGCCGCCACCAGAAATACTACTCAGTCAAACATCATCTGATTAATGAAAAGCATTAATGGTTAAAAGATGCTCCCATCATGCCACCCACCCCCTAACATGGTCTGCAGCTCAGACAGACGGCTGTGGCCCCTTTCTCTCTCCCTCTCTGTGATGGGAAGTTTTAAACAAGCGAGATGTTAAGTAAGCAGATGACAGCTGCTGAACCAGTGCAGTTGTGCCACACTTTGATGTTGGATCTTAATGGTCGTGTATCGGCTGACGCCAGCAAGGAAAAAAGGCTGGTAGTGCAAGGACTGCTAACTAATCTGACTGCGTGTGCGTGTCTCAATGACACAATGTGTCACACATTTCAGCAACATTTACAACGTGATTTGATTGTCGAATGTTGATTTGAAATACATATGCAAAGGTTTAACCGACGTTTAACCTCAACCGTTTGACTGTGCTCGGTTTATCTTGTGTTTTCATGCGTCCATGGTTGACTAGTCTGCTTTTTTCTCCTGTTCACGAGACTAGTAAACTACTCGCTACTCAACTTTTCACCCTGCCTCTAATTCTGCTCGTGTTCCTTTAACGCCTTCCCCTCCCCCCTCCACTAAAAATCCAGTCTCCTCTCACTAGTGAGCAGGTCCAGCAAAAATGAGATAACACCGAGCTACGTTTGCCTGCAAGCACGAATCATGACACTTGGCAAAGACGTAGAACATGGGCAAGAGGAAAAGAGACAGGATGAACATTTTTAAAACTGCGAAATAGGGCGTTGGCATTGGCCTTGAGTGTCGAGGACACGCCCTAAGACACTTGTAAGTTCTCCGCACGTGCATTATCTGGGGATGCCAGCTTAGTTTAGGTTGCTCTGTAGCATAAAAGGTACAAAGAAAACAACAATTAAACCCGGTCCTTATTCATAAGTCTCCAATCTGTGTTAAAGATTTTCATAATTTCTGATTTGTTCTCAGTATTATCATTTTGACACAGCCCTGGCTTGTGGACACATCAAAGATAGCATTTTGCATGGCTGACGTTAAGAGAGTTTTTTCCTATTGTTATCGGGACACTGCCATCGTAAGTGAATTACAAAGCATAACGTTAAATCATAAATCAGTTTCTTAGACAATGCAACAATTATGATTTTACTCTTGGCGATCTGTGTTGGGTAAAGTACTCAATAAAATAGCGATAGTACAAATCAAAATCCATTTGATTTTATACAGCAAAGTGTACACAATTTGAACACATTCACTTGGGATAAGATTTAAGATCAAGAATATTTGGGGGGGTTTTGTGTTTTGTTTTTTAGATGGATGCTGAAAGTGATTGTGCTTTAAAAATGGGCATGAAATCACTTAAAACCTATCTAGGCAACGTAGGTTTAAAAGAAAAAAAACTTCCAAAGCTGATGCACTTATGACACTCTGGATGTCATGTAAAGTAACTTTCACAAAGCCGTTATGTAAATATGTTGCAGGGTGATGTTATTAAGTTACAAAAAAGAAGAAAAAAAAAGACTGAACTGGCCAATAAGGCTTTTTGCCAGTTCAGAAGCAGCATGTTTTTCCTAGTGAGAGGGAATAACTGCCTTATAAGTAGACTTGGCTGAGTTTTTTTTTGTTCATGCACAAAAAAAAAACAAAACCCCAACCTTTAAAACACACTAACGCAAAGCGAACGTTTTGCAAAGCCCAATGAGAGCACTTGAAGTGTGAAGGTACAGAAAAATGTCTTAAACTAGAGTCAGGAGGACAGTGACAAAAGCATAAGAAAGCCAAAGGGAAAAAAAAAAAGTTTATGTTGTGTAGTTTTAGCCTGAGTGTTTTGCTGTGCAGCACAGTGCACAGAGAACTGCCCCCCTTTTCACTGTAACTATAAAAAAAACAAGTGGTAACTGAGCAGACACAAATATCAGGGTGCTCTGCTCTGCGGATGTATTTTTATACATGAACGTTAGACACTCAATCGCCCAGTTCAAGAGATTAATTTAGTGCAACATTATCGAGAAAACACAGCTTGGTTATCTGTCAGACATTTCCCCTCTGCCTGTGAAGGACTAAGCTAAAGGGACATAGCATGAGCTACAGCTCCACCCCTAACCCACGCTACTGCCCAGCTCCAGAATAAAAACTCACTCCAGTTGCAAGCCTCTAGCTCCTCCTGTGGTCGGTCATGTCTGCCATCTCCACTGCCTATGTCCCCTAGACAGGGTCCAGCTCGATGAAACAGCCTTCCTGCCAGCTTGTGAATTACAGACATCACACAATGCTGGAGGGAAGCCAGCTGATGTCCCGTGTAGACTTTTAAAAACTGCTGTACGTCCCGATATTTTACCAAGGAGGAATTCCACAAAAATGCTCAACTAACGTCGTCTTAAAGGCCCAAACTTTAAGCTATCCTTGTATGGCTGTTTAGTCTATAGAGCAGAAGAGGCGATGACCAACTGTGCAGAGCCTGGGCTGGAACTTCCTTGCTCCTTCACTTCCTACTGCTGTTCACTTGTCTGTCCGCCCTGCTTCTTCCTGTGGGTCAGCTCTGCACAGCAGTTCAGTGTCTCACTTGCCTGCCCAGCCTGGAAAGTTCGGACGCGACACGTGTTAAACACCTGGACCAGCTCTCAACACTGTCCTTCCATTTTACGTAGGAAACAAAGGCGGCTGCCATGTTGCCCTTAATCTCTAGCTGCTCTATGGAAAATGATGCTTCTGGGTGTGGCCTTTCAACCCCTTGCCTGCACCTGTCTCTGTAGATCAGACTGATAAAGATGTGAAGTATGACAAAGTATGAAAAGACCTTCCGGCAGCAGTGCCTCCTCTGTCAATGTTTTTAACCTACTAATCCGTCAGTTTCCTTTACGTCTACAACCCTGAGGAAAAAAAAATTAAAAATCTTTGAGCCAGGGCTCTTGAAAGCCTTGGCCTTGTTACATGGGTAACAGTACAGTAGAGAGCCTAGAGGCCATTCTTCACACTTACTCTCTACCAGCAGCAAGGAGCTGACATTCATTTAACAGGTACCCGTTCAGACTTTGCACACTTGAGTGTCATTTATGGTGTTATGGAAACATAAAACAGTGTCCTCTCAAAACTTTTCTGCAACCCTGTGATCCAGACTATGAAAAAGGAACTTCAAATGTTTTGACTGAGTTATTTTCATAAGAAATTAAGTCGTTTTTAAAAATACTTATTATTGTATATGATTAACATTTCTTTGGGGGGTTTTATTCTACTTTTGTTGAAGAACTTTTTTATAAAAACAACAACAACAACAACAACAACAAATATATACTAGACAAAAACAAACAAATAAGATGGTCCAAGATCACCTCTTTCTCCACATTACACAGACTCCGTGACGCATACAAGTGCCCTTGTTCTAAATGCCGCTCATCACATGTTGTTCAAGAGACTCCTCAACTCCCAACTTGGTGCCTGCAGACAAATTGCCCTCATGCATCATATGACCCTGTCCTGGTGGCATTATTTTCCTCCCTCCACTGATAACAGTTATTTTTGCTCTATGAGAGTCACTGCATTAAGATCTCACTCATCACTTAATGTAAACATCCTAATGTAAACATAACCTCCTAAGACCCGAACTCTTCCACGGCATGCATTTTTAATTTCTCTTTGATATTTGGGCATTTTTTAAACCTTATTTTTGTTTTTAAGAAAAATAAGAGCCATATATGAGGATATTCATTTAAAAATTTGATAGAACAGTAGCAGTATAATGTACTCGTAAGTGGATATCAGGCCCATGTAGAGCAAAATTGAGTATTTTGGTCTAAATAACCCAAAATATGATGTCCACATATGTGGACGACAGGTCCTAGGAGGTTAATGTAAACATCCAAAGTAGTATGTGCATCTCTCCTCTGGCTTCAAAAACAGAGAAGAAAGTTTTATTTTTCTGAAGCGATTCTAAGAAGTGCACAAGAAAGCAGCTGCACAGTGGGCTTTGTGTTTGCGGTGTTATTGTCGGCTTTCATGACCTGATGTGAAGACCTAAAAAACACAAACCGCAAGGAAACCTATGACTGTTGTATGAGGCCAATTGTTTTCATCTTCACTGGTAACTCTGAATATAACCTCGGGCTCGCAGTCACGAGCTTTCCCACAGGATGAGCAGAGAAAATGAATAACATCCCCTGCTGTTCCGATGAGATGACCGTGGCCTCACAGTAAAACAACTTTGGCTGAAAGTGTATGACAGTGTATGAGGTGAATGACCACGGGTGGGTGTCCTTCGTGGGTCTAGGTTGACAAACACTTCTTCATATTAGAGAAAATCCGTTGCAGCATTTTAATGTGGTCTCATTATGGATGCACTGTAGGGATGCTAGGTTGTATACTCCATATGTACCTGTCATTATGGGAAACAGGAAATGACTATAGCAAAACGATCTAAGGGGCAGACGGCATGATCGGGCTAGCTGCTTCAACTTAGAGGTAAAGGGTACAACTCACCGCTCTCCATCTCATTGCCCTTCTTTGCTGTGGGCGTGTTGCCCATGATGGCAGGCTGATGGTGGAGTCCCTTGGCTCGGAATCAGTTTTCCTTTGCGAGTCACTGAGTATTACACCGTTAACGCAAGTCACTGGACTCAATGAAGCTGACAGCTAGCTACTAGCTGACAGCTATCATTATTGACTAAATGTAAATGTAGATCAAAGCAGTACTCTTCCGTTGTGACTTCAGGGAAACTCAGAAGACTGCCCCAAGCGTTAGCCGCTTTAAGTTAGCTCAGCTTAGCGCGTTAGCTCGCAGAGATAGCCAGCGGATGTCAGCTTGGTAGCGTTAGCTCGTCGATTTCTCCAGCAAGCACGGACAAATCAACTTGTCAATTAGTTGTTATTTATTTCCACAGACGGCTTGGTTTTGTACCAAAAAAAAAAAAAACTCAAGTCCGGGCACAGATCGTCGAAAGCCACTTCCGTCTGTCTAACTAGCAAGCTAAAGTTAGCTTCTGAGCGTTCCTCGCAGTCTGGCCTTAACTAACCAGGTACTCTCTCAGTGTATGCAGGCCTTCTCACTTGAGACCTTTTTAAAAAAAAAAAAAGTCCAGTATAGTCGGGGGTTTTTTAACAATGGCGCTTATCCCACTTGATTTCTCCTCATTCGTTTCCAAAGAAGCCGTCAAGTGCAATGGTTTCCTGGGACCGACCACCTGATAGTCGATTCCTCAGATCAACAGACCCCTTCCATTAATCTTCAGACCGCAAGGGAAACTCCAGTCATCCATCCACCCAGGCCCGCCTTCGCCTGCCTCTGAGTGGCCCCGCGCACAGACAATTACGTGCGAGGCGTAGCTATTCGAGCGCTCATTGGATCAGCATCTACACATTGAATCATTGCATTCATGCGATTCGACTGTCAAGCGACTTCGTCCCGCCTCCCGGACTTGCCAGTAGCTAAAATGCCAATAACAGTTACCGCGTCTTTCGATTTTGACTGCAAATTAACAGCTTTTCTTTATTTATCTGAGAGATTATTGTAGCGAAAGCAAATCAGATGCTTTTGCAATAATCCTCATATTTGCAGTGCAATGTTTTTCGTTTCTGTGGCCTAGCCACCCCCTTTACCATAGCAATCTGTGATTGGGTGTGACGTTAATACATACTATTTTTAGTAAAATGTGAAAATATGAGGGGGATACTCACACTTGTATTTGTGATACTGAGCTTGCAATATGATAAAAGTACAGGTGTGGAATATACTTATAAACCTAGCACTTGTTACCTATATCTAACAAGTGGAGATCGAATCCAAGTAATTATTAGAAACCCACTCATACAGATATAACAAAATCACCGTTCTTTTATTTGGAACACAAAATTACAAAATAAAAGGAGGAAAAAAACATGAAGCGATATAAGCCATACAGTCAAATGGGAAAAGTAAGTGTAAGTGCACTATGAACACAAATATAATGACAGATTATCAAACTGCAATTTAATTGCCTATTGCTTCAGTGCTGAAATCTTCATAAACAGGTACAAGTCCATTGTGCACCAAGAAAGGAAGTAAGGTGGATCATTCAACAGCCTTGTTACGTTTCAGTTCCGTTTTATCGCTTCATATTTGAGGTTTCCTGCAATATTGCTTTCAACACTGGAAAGAACTATCCAACTATAAATAACACTCATTCCAGTCAGACACTCATAATCTTCCTTGGAACAAATGCTTGTTTGAAACCCAGGGTGAGAACTCATGTTTGAGAAGTCTCGGGAAAATAAAGGGCAGCTATAAGGCAGGGATGTGTACACATCCTTTATTCCCACTTGAATGTCCATAGGCATTGTTCAGAAGTAAGGTTTCGGGCTGTGAATCGTCACCTTTTTAGGGCAGGGGTCATCTTTATAAGCAGTCCATAGAGTTATCTGGGAGTACACCCAAAGGTGGGGCCTTGCCAGGGAGACAGGATGGCGGGAGCATGGAGTTTGAAGAAGGATCCACATTTTCAGAGTCTTCCATTCGCTCTGCGCAGCCTTCCCAGTTTATATGGAATCTGGTGACACGTGGGTTTGAAGCTAGAATATTTCTCTGCAGCTGAAAAAGGAAAAACATAAAAATTAATTCTTTGCACAAGTTCTTTAGGAATACCTAACACAGCATCTTTAATAGAATCATTTGGACCACAATTTAAGGCAGTTTTATTTTATCTTCATTGTGTATTTGTGTTATTTCTGCATGTCAGTGTAAATAACATTAATATGACATTAATTAATGTTCATTATACTAGTGTACACTAGTGTAACATTTAAGACCAAGTGTGATATTAGAAGTGTACATGAACATTTAAAAAAAACAAACAACTGTATCTGGCAGCATTTGAAAGTCTTTACCATTTACCCTGACTACTAATTGATTTTCTGTTAGCTCCAACATCAAAACAGGCACACTGCTGGTGTAAATGCATCTGACTCCATGTGCTCTCTAGACTCAGGGCAGGAAAGAGTGAACCCAGTAGTACAAAGGCACAGTGTAGTATTTTTTTTCTTCACAATAGCTAATCACATAAACTCCCACAGGAAACAAGAACTTTGCAACTCTAATCGGAGTAAGCTGTTTAGATATTTTTTTTGCATTTGTAAGTGAAAGGTTTTAATCACAGATGTCAGCCACCTTAAAAATTTGACACCTTCAATCAAAACCCTTTGCTATGACCACAAATCTCACAGTGGCTTATTACTGAAGGAATAAGCCACTGAAGGAATGTCATAATCGAACTTTCACAACACTTTTTGTTCCAAAGTGCAAGCTTTGCTGAATTAAAGGCTTCAACTTCAGGGCTCCAGTAGTGCACCATGCTGCTCCATATGTATGGTAATAGTTGCAAAGCGTATCATATATTTTATTTTATATATCATTTTCAATTAGATATTTGATTAATTTCTGCATTAAAAAAAGTAGGGTTGATCTTTACAATAAAATCCCATTGAAGTTATCTGCAAATACAATGTAACTCTTGCACTAAGCTAATGTAGAACAACAACAAGTCTTCTTTGGCAAATGAGATGGTTCAATTTCGAGTCACTCAAAGTAGATAGTGTTCTTTTAAAATGTTAAAACACTGTCACTTGCTTCACAGGAAGTGTAGTTAGTCCTGTAAGGATCTCCAAAAACTAGACATCTCTTGGGCAGGAAGGGAAAAGATAACCATTAAATGAGTGCAAATGAGCTGGAAATGTAGTCCAGACTGGTCCTACATGGAAGACTCATCAAAAGAAACCTTACCTGCAAACTTGTCATACAAGTCAGTATTTGACCTATGCAAAGAAACACCACACTTGTTTTGGAAACAACTGCTGTGGACATATTCATATTGAGCTTTATGGTAGCAAAGATATGTCTGTAGCAGTATTTTGTAATGAACAAAACACTATTAAAAATGGGTGTGGAAAAAAAAAAAACTCCTTTAGGATCGTTTTTGCAGCACAGTAAATATTTCAGGAAATGGAGGAAATAATCGTAACAAAGAATCAGCAAAATCGTATTCAAAATGCGATTCAGGTTTAGAAAATAAAGGTTAAATGAGGCCAGCCTTTACAAAGTATACCAAAGCCTACCTATTTGAAGTAATGAAAATCCAGTTTGTGTAAAAAGTCACTCTCCACTGACTTGAGCATTATCCAAAATATCTATGTAGATGTTAAACATTTTCTGTGTATAAAATAAACATCTGTGATTGACACAAGAGCAGGTGAAAACGCCAAAATGAAATCAGTACTGCTGTAGTATGCTTCTTGTAAACATTGGCACATTACCTCTGCAATAATTATGAAATAGTTTCCATTTTTGGAAATTCAATAATTAATAGTAAATTTTCATTTAATAACATCTGAAGAACTAGTCATTTTTGTTTATTTCTTCTTTCAATTACAACAAAAAATGTTGTAATTTCTGAGTGGTACCAAAAGACTTCAATATAACTGAGCGATGGTCTGCCTCCAGTGCATGCGTCACAACGAGTGATGCATTTCTCATCAAAATTTTCAACTGTCAACCTAACAGGCCAGTGAAATTCAGATTTATTTCCAAAAAGGACTAATTTTAGATTCTCAGGGTACTTAGGTCTACTTCAAATAGCCAAATAACCTGTGGTGGTTTTTAATTTGACTGCAATTATAAATGTTCAGTGGAAATAGGCCTTTACGGTGTAATTTACACCAATAACATTCAAAATAGACAGCCGTGGTAGCATTGCATCTCAGAAATCAGTCATGATCCTAACCTGTGTGTAGTCTGGCTTGATTGGAGGATTTTCACGCAGCTCTGGGTCTGTGTATTCGTTGTTCACATAGTAACCAATGCGAATGAACTCTTGGCTGCGGTACGTGCAGGTAATGAGCACTACTGTAACACCAACTGCATCGCTTTCAGGAATCAATCCAGTGTTTGGGGCATCCGCCTGATAAACAAGCAAGCAAACAAACAACAACAAAAAGCTATTAATATATGTGGAGCTCCACTGCTGTTGTGATTTGGTCAGATTAGTCACAAATAGTGCCTACTTTTTCTGAGTGTCAATTAATTATACCTGAAACACAAACATGTGTCTCCCAGCAGGTACTGGGCCAACCAGCACCGAGTCGAGGATTTGGTCGTACTCTTCACTCTCTGCTGAGCCGACATAGATGATCTTCCACTCCAGGTCTATAAACAGGAAATATTACAATAGAGTGCTTCATTAGAAAATTTTGATGTGACAAAAACATTATTTTTTTGTCAAAAAATGAGCCTGTTAAGCAAAGAACTGATCAGCTGATGAACAGATGTAAACATGTAGGTTAATGTGCACAATGGTTTTTAATATTTCAAAAGCTTTATAAATTCAGTTTGGTTGTGTGCTCGTACAAAGAATCTGTCCACATAAAGTTACACAAACAAATGCAAAAAAACAAAACAACATTTTAGATTTCCATCCTTGAATAGAGCTATATTTTGTTTACATTTTTACGCACAAACATTAAAACGTTGGCTAATTAGCACTGAACTTGTTTTTTTATCCCTTAATGGAAATAATAAGATTGCTTTACCATATTCATAAGTACCACAGGACGTGCGAGAAGCGTCCACTCTCCTTGTTATGGCTTTAAGCCATGCTATTATGCAACTTTAATGTTATCTTTAAGCAACGTTACCCTTTACACTTCAACAAAAAGTAGTTAGCTACTACAGCTAATACTGTGTAGCTGTTAGCAGACTTATGTTGTAGCTTCACACAAGCGATAATGACAGCTGTTATGCAATGGTACCAACCTTCAGCAAGGTCCTCCATACACTCAAAGGTTATTTCAAACTGAAAGGGGTTTCCGAAAGGACTCGGGTTGTCTAGGACAGCCACATTCAACACCTGTACCTTCGCCATATTTTCTGGAGCGGTAAGAAGGGGCAGTTTCCCGGGGAAACCTTAAAAAGCAACACTCTCGCAACACAAGCGGTTACCACAATTATTATGGATCACACACCTGTGCTTTCACGAAACGCAGGCCTTACTTATAGGACTAGGCTCACACTACTCACCAAAACAATATTTCTATCATTCAATTGCTCATAAATCTGGGAATAAATTGCCGCTCTCCCGCCGCTTTGACTGTATTACCCAGGTTTCAGCGCGTCTACGGCAAGCTGTACACGCGTATGATGGAAACAGAGGAAAAGGGTGGCCTCGATCAAAAGGAAGGAAAAGTGCCTCTACTGACCCCTAGTTGCACAACTACCAAAGCCCGAACCCACAATAAACAAGCTACAGATTGATTATTGTTGTAATTATTTCAACCACAAACAAAGTAAATCAGGCTGGAAGTATTTCTGTAACGTGGCCTCAAGCTCTGATGTACCAACTCAGTGCCTGAGGCGTTTTATTGGTGCTGTTAATGACTGCAGTTCATCATAAATGCTTGGGCAGGGAGGTGATGAAATTATCTAAAGTATCTAAACTTTATGGAGTCACACCCAGGATTGAGGAGTAGTGAGTTCGTGCCATTAAACTAACAGATTAAGTACATTTTGCAGGGTTTCATCTGCACCTATACCAGGTACCAGCATAGTGATTAAAGTGTTATGTTTGAAACCCCTTTGAATGCAGAGAAAATCTAAATTTCTAAAATCTAAATTATCCCCAGGTAGATTCTTTTAAGGACAGGTTTATAGCTACAGAGAAACAGGGTCTTCAGTTCACTGGTGAAAAACATGAAATCTAGCTCTAATTTTTAAGCTTTGAATCTGAACTCGTAAAACTTGAATATGTGAGGTGTAGTCAGAAGTCAGAACTATATACTATATATTCACACATTTTAAATAAGCTGTTGCATGCAGAATTTTAGAATGCCACAAAGCAATACTCGAATACTCCCACTTGGCCCATACAAAATATTTAATTTTTTTAATAAAACAAAATTCACTGACATTTTTGCTGGCATGCAACTTTTTTTCCAGCTTGCAACCCCAATCCTGAAAAGGATAAAAACAGAATGCAATTGCAAATACTTAAATTGAGAAAATGTAGCATTTTAAGAACGATATTAGCTCATTTTGAGTTTGATAGCAGCAATATTTCTCAAAAGAAGTGGTACAGGGCCATGTTTACCCATATGCAGCAAACCCCTTATTTTAACAACAGTCCATAAACATCTGGAAACTGAGAAGACCAGCTGCTAGAATTTGGGGAGACGAATGTTCAGCAGTCCTGAGTCTTCTTTGTACTCTTTGTAGTTCAATTTGGGTTTTTGTGTTTGAATTGTTTTTGTTTTGTTTTGTTTTGCGTCTGTCCATTTCCATGACCTTTGACCCCGAGAAATATTTCTGGATCTTGTTCACATGTGGTGTCTTTTTTCCATGATAGAGCTTTAACCTTCATTTCTGGATGGTAAACTGTGGTCATGGCCATACCATGTTGAAGTGTTCCTGAGGCCATTCAGTGACTTCCATGATAGCAACATGCCTGATAGAAACATTTTAATATAGTGACACCCGAGGGCACAAACATTAGAGTTTTTCTGTTTTTTTCAGAGATTTCTCCAGATTCTCAGACTCTTCTGATGATGTTATGTACCGTAGGTGGTGAGATATTCCAAGCCTTTAGGATTTGACATTGAGGAACATTATTCTGACATTGTTCAATTATTGTTTTTTGATTTTTTGCAGATGGTTAAACCATCTGCCCATCTTTACTTCCGTGAAACTTTTTATACCCAGATTTGTTCCTGACCTGTTGACAGTTAACATAATTAGCTTTTTTGTTGTCCCCTTCCCAACTTGTGTGAGAGGTGTTGTTGCCATTAAAGTCAAAATAAGTTAACATTTTTCTTAAAATGGTTCATTGCACGTGATATGTTTTATGTTCTGCTGTGAATAAAATACACATCATTGCATGCTTTTTTTTCTTTACATTTTACACAACGTCCTGACTTTTTCAAAACTAGTGTTTTAGTTTAATATTTCAAGATTTATCTTCTTGAAATATGGTAGAGATATATATAGACATAAGGGTGCACATTAATATAGATTGAAATAATAAAGACATTGCCTGCATGGCAGTATATGTTGCTCTAAAACCTCTGTATACCTTTCTGCATGTGTAAGCTTCCAATTCCAGTGGCATGAATGAACCTCCACACTATCAGACATGCAGGTTTTTGAACTGAGCGCTGATAACAAGTCAGATAAATATATAAATCTCCTTGACATTTTTACATTCTGTTATAGCATATTAACTTCCAGTACGTGGCAGTTTCATGTCTTCGCAGCAGTTTCACCAACACTGATTCCAGCCCAGAAAACATGGCCAAGTGCAACATTTAGACAGATGTTAAATCAAATACGTTGCTCTAAAAACAGTGTGCCTTTTAAAATCATCATTGAATTGCTTCTCTCTTGCAGTTTTATTATATATGTTATTTATTACTGGGCTGTCACTGTAGGTATTTATAGCAGCTTACATAAACTATTAGCCTAATGAACTTGCTTACAGAAGCTTTCTTTAGTAAAATAAACTTCCTGATAAAACTAACAGTGAAATATATAACAGTGACTCCAATAAAAAGATACTGTTTTACACGTAATGCTCATTTATTGGACAACAAACACACACACACACAAAAAAGTGCTTGTTGCACCCTTTAGTGGTCACTACTAAATAAGTAGAAAACAAGACACCAGAAGAGCTATTTGTTCTTAATGTTTCTTCTACCGCCATATCTGGTTTGCAATCAGCCTAATGTCCAACCAAATTGTTAACGCAAATAATCTAATCAGTCAGTTAGCTCAGTGCATTTGACTTTGAACATGGCAAGCCTTGCTGCCAGCTTCTGAGAGTTTCAAAAACTGTTGATATGCTGGGATTTTTCTGCCCAACCACCTCTAGAGTTTACAGAGAATGGTCTCCAAAACAGAAACTATTGAATGATGAGAGACTTCTTTAATCTCAAGCTGAGTCTCAGGGATAAAATGCCTAGTTGTTACCAAAGGTCAGAGGAGAACAGCCAGTCTGTTTCCAGCTGATGGGAACAGTCACTCAAATAGCCACCTGTTACTTGCTGAGACTGTGATTCACTCAGGCTCACCTAAATTGGATTCGATGAGTCTTGATTTCTGGTGAGACATTCAGATGGGTCACAATGTGATGTGAAAAACATGAAAGAACCATATTAGCAGTTCAGGATGTCATGGTTGTGGGGGATATTTTCTTGGCACAGTTTAGGCCCCTTTGTGCCAACTGCAGCATCGTTTAACTACCACAGCCTACCTCAGTTTTATTACTGACCATGTCCATCCCTTTATGACCCTTGTTACGGCCCTAGCAGGGCCTCTTCTTGAAATTTCCCTTGTGTGGGTGTGGCCTTCTCTCTCCGCCTCCTCCTCTTTTGTTCCTCCCACCCTTCTGTCTCTTTTTCACTCCCCCCTCTTGCCATGATGCACCTGCTGTTTATTACCCCGTTTGGCACCTGGACCCAGTCAGCAATCACTTTATTATATAGATTAGGCTGGGGAAGAACTGTGTGATGCAAGTGGTTTTTCCCTATGGCTCTACATTGTCTTTTTAGATGTTGGAAAGGTCCCAATGCGTGTTTGTCCTACCCGTGGTTTTAAGTTGAGTGAGTAGATGGGCCTATAGGCCTTGGAAATGTCTCACCGTGGTGAGGAGTTCAGTTGAGTGAGAAGTGGGAAGTGCCTCTTTGTGTTGTGGAGTTTTTTTTTTTAGTTGTTTCCTTTGTTGTTTTTGACCTCTTCTTTTCTTTTTGGCCTTATTGATACAGCGGCGTTGCTGACTCTTTGTGTTAAGATTATTTGCAATAAAACCATATTATATGCTAAACACCTCTGTCTGCTTTCCCTTTCATTCTGTTCTGGACCCATTTGTTACCGGCCACCACACTCGCAACTCGAAGAATTCCTTCGTGGGGACGTAACATGCCAGCAGGAAAACATGCCATGTTCCCAAGTGCAGATCATCTCAAACTGGTTGCTGGAACATGATAATGAGTTCACTGTACAGGAATGCCGTCTACAGATTCAACAGATCTCAATATCTCAATAGACCACTGGGATGAGGTGGGTTTGTGACTCAGTGCCACAAAGAATTAAGAAGGCCCAATCCTGTACTAGCAAAGTGTACCTAATAAAGTGCCCAGTGAGTGTATGTGCATGAATAGACAGGGTTATGCCAGTAGTTAACTTTCTCATGCCTTATCTGTCCTTTCTTTAATAGATAAAACACTCTGAATCACATGTCAAACTGTGGTTACTGAACGTTATATTACTGAAACACTGTTGCAGATATTAGGCTACATACAAAATAGCAGGGGGCACCTCCTCAATGTGAGTCACTGCTGTACTATAAGAGTAATTTTCCACAGCAGGTCTGTGCTTTTCAGAAAACGCTTCAGTGCTCTTACAGAGTGTCCACACGAAACTCTGACTAGCACAGATTAGGCCCGAAGCAGACTACATTTTCTGTGCCCCTCTTAGTCTGAAAGGAGAGATTAGGAGAGGATTAGAGCCCACTGGACCAGCTGGCCTCCAAATTCATCCTTAAAATATCTCAGGAATGTCGATATCCTTTCTCCTGACGGGAACCGTGAAACCTGACGGAGGCGCTGTTTCATGCAACGCCATCAGCAGGTTGCTGCTGTAGGTAAGAGCTTCACAGGGAGTAAAACTACGGCTAAAGTTGTGCAGATTGGAGCAAATAAGGCAAACCTGGCATCTTGTTATTATTATCATTATCGTTAATTTTTTAGAAACTGAATGAACTTTGGAAGGAATTTCTGAATATAAATATTATTACATAAAGGTGATTAAAAGCTTTAAGGTGTGATTTTTTTATTTTTTATTTTTTTCCTGATGGAAACAGGATAGATCGGCGCTGCTCTGCTTTAGCAAAGTGCGCATTTTATTCTACTTTGTACGCACAAAGGAGGTTCTGTTCGCCCCGCTGCAGGTAGATAACTGTGCTCAGGTATTGTAACTCGAAACTCAACCACGTGACCAATGGCGAAGTGAGGAGTAGACGAGGGGAAAAAAAAGAGCTTTAGATGAAAGACCAACTCATAGGACAGCCGAGGATGTAGTCTCGGGTACTTCAGGTAGGCTTGTTCTGATAGAAGTCGGCTGAGGATGTTACCTGTACTTTTCACCCGACTCATATGTGTTGCGGTTTCATTTTTGACAAGGTGAGGCGGAAGCAGTTGACGCGTAAAGAATCAACCTGTTCGATGTTCCTCGTTTTGCCTCGACCATCTGGAAGCAGTCGGATAAAGGGTGTGTGTAAGTCTTTGAAAAGAATCACGTTACAGCATATTGTCATTTGATAGTGTAATGATGTTTTTTAGGAGGTGTTAGAGCTGTGTTCTTCTGTTAGGCCAGTAAAAATATTATTGCGCAGGTTTAGAGGTGATTCAACATCAGGCTGAATGTGACTCAGTAGTTGTGGTTTTCTATGCCTGACTCAGCTTGAGATTAAAACAGTCTATTAGCGTCTGAGTGAACTGGAGAGGATATTTGCGTTTGCACTGCTGATAGTTGTGTGTCTTTAGCTGTTCAAATGGAGGCAGTAAATCCTCACGGCGGCTGTCTGTGAATGAAATGGACCCAAGCTGATGCCCCGACTGTACCAGTCTGCCCCCATTTGGCCCTGCTGGTCACGGGTAGAGATGGCAGCGTGCCTGGATGTGCTGACCATACCTGGAGCTGTGGTTGGGAGTGTTTTACTGCTGGTGCTGAGCAGTAATCCTGTGTGGGGTGAGTTGGAAGCCTTCCTCAGCACTCCCATACAAATAAGCCAGCCTTTTGACCACACCTGTGCACACGCACACATAAAAAACCTATTGCATCCTGTGATGACACATAAAAAAACTTAGGAAGCTTTGCTAAGAAACTGTGAAACATGTCAGCACTGCCTAATAACATAAGACTAAGATAAGAATTTATAGAAACAAGCTCCCCATTGAGTGGGAGTAATATACAAAAAAGCAATTTTAAAGATGTTGCGGTGCCGTGTAAACTAATGTCATGATTTAAAAATCATTTGAACTAGATTTTCACATGATACTGAACATCTCGCAGAGTCATTACAGCTAAAAAGGAGAGGTGTTTTGTACTGTAAGTGCAGTACAAAACACAGTATATCTGATGGGTATAGTTACATTGGGGTGGGGGACTGTTGAGCAACTGAAATCTCCTATCAAACAAGAATGAGAGGAAATGTGATTTCAAAACTGCAGCAATTGTTCTCCTCAGTTCCCAGACATTTTAACTGGTAAATGAGGGTGATGCTACACAGTAAGACACAGACCCCTGTCCCACTGCTGTGAGAAACTGTTGCATTTGTCAGTTTGAATCCTACTTTAAGTTGTGAACATGGCTGCCCCCGTCTGTAACGTTTGTTATCAAGTCGTACCTTTGTCCTTGGCAAGTTTACTATTTACCCAAGCAAATGATTGACTCAGAAACTATGGGGAGGGTTTAAGTTTCCAAAACAAAACTTTCTCATTAACACGATTTTTTGAATGATGAACACACACACACAAAGAAACACAAAGAAACAAATAGATTTGAGTTGGGTTTTTTTCTCACATTTCAAACTAGTGTGCTGTTTGACTCAGCTAATTGTGGCTGCGGTATACCGTGCATTCCTGAGCTTCTCCTCCTCCCTATTCGCTCTGGTCAAGAAGCTCCAGTGGGGCTTTATGATGTAACTGAGTAATCACATGGCTGCTCACAGATGAAATGGCTGGTAGCGATACTGGAATGCTTACAAGTGTCAGGTGCTTAGAAAGTGGACGAGGTTGAAATGAACTTCTGCTTTACTGTGGTACTTCCTCTTATGTGCTTTTCATTACGCATGTATGTATAAGGGTAGATACAATCATGATAACATGTAGAAGCGATACACTTTTCCTCTTTTAGACATTATTTTTGACACTCATGTCTCTGTCGTGGTTCAAAAACAGTTTTGCACTTTACTAAGAAGCCAGCTTTTCAAGATCCTTTCACATTCCTGCATTCATCTGCATATGAATGTGTCAAACACTTTGGTTACATGTGAAAATTATTCTTCATTCTCACTGAGAGTTACATGAGTAGCTTTTTAAAAAAAAAAAAAGTACTATACTTCTTTGCAAAGACTGGAACTTTCAAAAGTCTCCCCCAGTTGCCAGGAAACAGACTCATTACTTTAAATGTTATGAGTGCACATTCACACGTGCTTGTAAGTGGTTACTCTGAAAGTTTAAATGCATTTGCCAATTAAAATAAAAGATCTTATCTAAATAGAGAGAGCCACATAATATTTAAACACATTTTAATTATATACATCAGTTTACAGTGGGGCAAAAAAGTATTTAGTCAGCCACCGATTGTGCAGGTTCCCCCACCTAAAATGATGACAGAGGTCAGTAATTTGCACCAGAGGTACACTTCAACTGTGAGAGACAGAATGTGAAAAAAAATCCATGACTTCAACTGTGAGAGACAGAATGTGAAAAAAAAAATCCATGAATCACATGGTAGGATTTGTAAAGAATTTATTCGTAAATCAGGGTGGAAAATAAGTATTTGGTCACCTCAAACAAGGAAAATCTCTGGCTCTCACAGACCTGTAACGTCTTCTGTAAGAAGCTTTTCTGTCCCCCACTCGTTACCTGTATGAATGGCACCTGTTTGAACTCATCATCTGTATAAAAGACACCTGTCCACAGCCTCAAACAGTCAGACTCCAAACTCCGCCATGGCCAAGACCAAAGAGCTTTCGAAGGACACCAGGAAAAGTATTGTAGACCTGCACCAGACTGGGAAGAGTGAATCTACAATAGGCAAGCAGCTTGGTGTGAAAAAATCAACTGTGGGAGCAATCATCAGAAAATGGAAGACATACAAGACCACTGATAATCTCCCTCGATCTGGGGCTCCACGCAAGATCTCATCCCGTGGGGTCAAAATGATCATGAGAACGGTGAGCAAAGATCCCAGAACCACACGGGGGGACCTGGTGAATGACCTGCAGAGAGCTGGGACCAAAGTAACAAAGGTCACCATCAGTAACACACTACAACGGCAGGGAATCAAATCCCGCAGTGCCAGACGTGTCCGCTGCTGAAGCCAGTGCATGTCCAGGCCCGTCTGAAGTTTGCCAGAGAGCACATGGATGATACAGCAGAGGATTGGGAGAATGTCATGTGGTCAGATGAAACCAAAGTAGAACTTTTTGGTATAAACTCAACTCGTCGTGTTTGGAGGAAGAAGAATACTGAGTTGCATCCCAAGAACACCATACCTACTGTGAAGCATGAGGGTGGAAACATCATGCTATGGGGCTGTTTTTCTGCCAAGGGGACAGGACGACTGATCCGTGTTAAGGACAGAATGAATGGGGCCATGTATCGTGAGATTTTGAGCCAAAACCTCCTTCCATCGATCTCT
>NW_024582696.1:7879-16827 GCF_018398535.1 Haplochromis burtoni | reverse complement strand
GTACCTCTGGTGCAAATTACTGACCTCTGTCATCATTTTAAGTGGGGGAACTTGCACAATCGGTGGCTGACTAAATACTTTTTTGCCCCACTATACATACAAAATGGAGTTTTTAAATGATGATTTCATTTATTAAGAGAAAAAAGCTGTACAAACCAAACCTATATTTTTAACTCATGAATTAACTGTGATTAAGCACTTTTTTTCTTGTGGGGGGACTGAGTTTAGAGCCATTACTCAAAAATGGTGAAAACTTGGAAGAGGAGTGATTGGCCTACAAAAATTACTCTAAGACCACATTGACAATTGACCCGCGAGCTCGCAGATTAAGCCAGAACAACATCTAAAGAACTGCAGGCCTCTCTTGCCTCTGTTAAGGTCAGAGTTCATGATTCAACAATAAGAAAGACAAAAATGGGATCCATGGGAGAGTTCCAAGATGATAATCCACTGCTGACCGAAAAGAACACAAAGTCTCACATTTGTCAATAAAACATTTTGTTGATCCCCAAGACTTTTGGAAAAAATATTCTGTGGGCTGAGGGGAAAAATCACCAACGGTCAAACATGGTGAGGGTAGTGTGATGGTCTGGGCCTGCTTTGCTGCTTCAGGACCTCAACAGCATCTAATTGATGGATCCATTGATTTTACTCTTTACTGGAAAAACCTCAAAGGAGTCTATCCGACCGTCAGTTTGTGTCCTGAAGCTCAACTTGGGTTATGTAGCAGGACAATGATCCAAAACACAGCAGCAGGTTCACATCTGTATGACTCAATAAAACCAGAAAACAAAAACAAAATAAAGGTTTTGGAGCAGCCTAGCCAAAGTCCAGCCTTAAATCTGATTAAGATGCTTCAGCGTGACCTTAAACAGTGATGTTCCTGCTGAGAAACCCTACAATGTGGCTGAATCAAAAAAAAAAAAAAAATGCAAAGAAGAGTGAGCCAAAATTCCTCCACGGCAATGTGAGAGACTCAGTGCCAGTTACTGCAAACACTTGATTGCAGTTATTGCTGCCAAGGCTGGCACAGCCAGTTATTAGGTTTTGGGGGCCATTACAGGGCCAGATAGGTTTGGATAACTTTTATAATCAATAAAATCACAATTTAAAAACTGCATTTTGTATTTACTTAGGTTATTTTTGTCTAATATTGAAAATTGTTTGAGGATTTGAAGCATAATAAATATGTTAAAACATTTTTTGGAAAGGGAACAAATACTGTTCAATTGATATAACATTCATTATGTTTCTGCTCCTTTCACAGGGAATATGACCTTAAGTGCAAGTGACACCCAATCTAATAACACTACAGTAAGTGACAAATATTTTCAAGAACAGTAAATAACTTTGGTATGTAATTAGACTTTAAGTGTTATATTATCCTGTTTGCAGGGACCCAACATCGCAGCTATTGTGGCCCCTACAGTCACCTTGGGAGTGCTGGCTATAGTTTCGGCTTTTCTCGTCTGGTTGTTCTGCGTGGTCAAAAAGAAGAGGCAGACCGAAGGGACGTACAGACCCAGCGCTGAGGAGCAGTCTGGTGCGCGCAGCATTGCCGCACCGGATGCACTAAAATTACCAAAGGAGGAAAGACTCATTTGAGGTTTTGTGGAACACCTTGTAAGGACACAGGCTGCAAACACTTGCACGGCAGCCTTCCTGTGTGACAAGGCTCTCAGATTGGGGCTTGACCACTGAGAGAAAACTGTCTCCAGGTTTAAGAGAGGACAAAGAGAGATCTTTGAAATCGTACAACATGATTCATTTTCTTGCCGCTCCATTTCAACAAGCACTGAATTGTTCTTGCTTGGCAAGCCGAAGAGAAGCGCCCAAAGGGATTTTTCTCTGACTTTTAAGAACAACTGAACATTTCAAAGAGGTCTAAATGTTTATTCTGCACAAGTTAAAAAAACAAAAAGCTACAGTATTTTATCGCCACTAATGATTTTAGTATAGCGACACTTGTTTTTGCCAGCTGCCTTAAGTCCTAATTACTTGCTGGATTTGATTCTGTCTAAAATTTCAGTGCAAAATCTGCTGACCTTTAACCTCAAACTTTTTGCTTTTTTAGTCGATCGCATTTGAAAAGGAAAGAGTTTCTATTTATGAGTTTAATCAAAAGATCTTATCCTCGTGAAAACTAGTTTTTTACAAAGCTGCTCTGAGCTAAAAAAAAAAAAGTCAGGTTATAACTAGAAATCAGAAGCAACTGTTTACACTTGACATCTCTTTGAATAACAACACTAATTTAAAGACAGGCCATCAATAATTCACCAGATCATATGTATAGCACATAATCGATTGTAATCAAGTAGAGATGTTTTACAATGTCACCACGTGTTTATTTATGCATTTGTCAAATAACTGAATATTTGTTTAATATTTGTGTAATTAAACTTTACAAAGCATTTAAAGTCTCACGAGTCCTCCCCAGGTGGATCAGGAGCGGTGTTTATGTATAAAATCCCAGTAAAAATAGGATATAGGGTGCTGGTTTAGCTGGGTAGGTAGAGCAGGCGATCTGTATGTTGTAGGTCTTTCCTTCTTCTGTCCACTGTCCTGTTACGCAAAAGGCTAAAAATAACAATAAGGAAATAGCACATGCCTGAAAAGGTTGAGCAGCTCTGGAAAAAATGCAAACAAGTCCACAGCTATTGTATGTATTAGTGTACAGAGGCTGATGATAAAATAGCTATGCAGATAAGCATTTTCAGTAACCACAGAGTGTAAAGTTCAGGCTCTCGGTGTACATGAGAAAAGCACTGAAATGCTCGACTCGTTAGCCTGTAGTAAAAAAGTTGTTAACTGTATGATGCAAGGAAAATTCACAGGGTCACTTTTTTCATAATTTTTTTAAAATTAGCAGGTCTTTATGTCTTATTCCCCACACAAATGCGTGTCCTGGTTTTCAGTGGCTTCTGCATGTAAATGACTCACGGAAACACGCAGTCATGTGACGTTAGCATTATCACTGCGAGGAAAGAAGGTTCCTCATGCAGGCAGATCAAGTTGGTTAGATTTCAAAGACTGGAAAAAAAGCTAGTGAGACACGTGTCGAAAGACCCCAGAACAACTGAATGACTTAGTTGAGTCAGAAATTGCAGTCTGAAAGAAGATGATCATTAGAACCTTGCACAGGAATGGACTCAGATGTTGTAGACCAAGAAAAACTCCATTTGTGTAAAAGAGACACATTCAAGCCAGACTGAAGTATGCTACAGTAAGGACAACCTGGAGAAAGATTATGCATACTGGAAGCACGTCCTTTGGTCAGATGAGATTAAACCCTTTTGGCCAGATGAGATTAAACCCTTTTGGCCACAGAGCCACTGCTTACATTTGGAGAAAGAAAGGTAGAATTTAGAGACCAAAGAAACAGCATCCCAACAATGAAACACGGTGGTGGGAGTATTATGCTGTGGGGATGCTTCGATGTGTCTAGGACTGAGAATCTTGTCAAGGTGGAAGGACTCATGAAGAAAAAATGATATGGGAAGATTATGAAAGAAAACCTCAAGCAGTCAGAAATAAACAGAGTCTGGATGCAAGATATATCTTCCAACACTCCTGATCACCAAAGTGAATGTTACTGACTGTCCTACACTTGAATCTCATTGACAATCTATGAAGTGAAGAACATTAAATCTGGAGAAGCTTGAGAGATTCACCAAACCATTATGTATATTTAGGATAATTCTCTTAAAGAAGTATACATCCGGCAGTGTATTAGTAAACATTGTGTAGCACAAGTCCTTGTAGCTATATGTTGTAGAATAGACTTGCTAACTAGGAGTTTTAATGCTGTAAGGTGAAGAGAAATCTTGGATCACACGTCAAATTAATCAGTAAAAGAAAACAAACAAAAACCCCCAAAGAGGCATTAATTTGGCATTTAAATTAGATTTTATTCTTTCGCCAGTTTCAAGGCTTCACAGTTAAAATCACTTGCTTTTGACTTCGGCAAGGCAATGACAGGACAGATGTGAGGATGTCAGTAGTTCAGTGCATTCACGACATACAAAAACATTTGAACCAAAAACTTCACTAGCACCAGTTAACACCAATGTCTAACACTAGAGCAACAGTGATCTGTTCAAGTGTGGCGAACCATTCAATTCATGATGGGGGGGAGTGAAAAGGGGGGGTAATGGGCGAGGTGAAAGGAGCTCAGGGAGCCAGTTGCGCGGAGGTTTTATGCAACTTCCTCCTCTCCCTCTTCCTCGAACTCTCCTTCCTCAGCGGTGGCATCCTGGTACTGCTGATACTCGGACACCAAGTCGTTCATGTTGCTCTCGGCTTCGGTGAACTCCATCTCATCCATACCTTCGCCCGTGTACCAGTGGAGGAAGGCCTTACGACGGAACATGGCGGTGAACTGCTCGGAGATGCGCTTGAACAGCTCCTGGATGGCGGTGCTGTTGCCAATGAAAGTGGCGGCCATTTTGAGGCCACGGGGTGGGATGTCACAGACGGCGGTCTTCACATTGTTCGGGATCCATTCAACAAAGTAGCTGCTGTTCTTGTTCTGCACATTCAGCATCTGCTCATCCACCTCCTTCATGGACATGCGACCTCTAAAGACTGCGGCCACGGTCAGGTAGCGGCCGTGGCGTGGGTCGCAGGCAGCCATCATGTTCTTGGCATCGAACATCTGCTGAGTGAGCTCAGGCACAGACAGTGAGCGATACTGCTGGCTGCCCCTGCTGGTGAGCGGGGCGAACCCTGGCATGAAGAAGTGCAGACGGGGGAAGGGCACCATGTTGACGGCTAGTTTGCGGAGATCGGCGTTGAGCTGGCCAGGGAAACGCAGACAGGTGGTCACCCCGCTCATGGTGGCGGACACCAAATGGTTGAGATCTCCGTAGGTTGGAGTGGTGAGTTTGAGCGTGCGGAAGCAGATGTCATAGAGGGCTTCATTGTCAATACAGTAGGTTTCATCTGTGTTCTCTACCAGCTGGTGGACAGAGAGGGTGGCGTTGTAAGGCTCCACCACGGTGTCAGACACTTTGGGGGAAGGCACCACGCTAAAGGTGTTCATGATGCGATCAGGGTACTCCTCGCGAATCTTGCTGATCAGCAGGGTGCCCATGCCGGAGCCAGTGCCTCCGCCCAGAGAGTGAGTGAGCTGGAAGCCCTGGAGGCAATCGCAGCTCTCAGCCTCTTTCCTCACAACATCCAGAACAGAGTCCACCAGCTCTGCTCCCTCAGTGTAGTGGCCCTTGGCCCAGTTATTTCCAGCTCCACTCTGGCCTGTAGTCAAAAATATTCCAATTTATAATGTAAGATGCACAGGAAAGACATAGCATAGTATGCTCGATTAACAAAATTCACCCAGCTTACCAAAGACAAAGTTGTCTGGTCTGAAGATCTGTCCGAAGGGACCAGACCTCACCGAATCCATCGTTCCAGGCTCCAGATCCACCAGGATGGCTCGTGGAACGTATTTTCCACCTAAACCAGTCAAAAGTGAATGAACAATATAATTCCTTGTAATTTTAAGAGGCACGCTGGATGTGATGTAAAACAGAGATGTGTATGCGAATCAGTCTGTACGGCAGCAGAGGTGAATCTGCAACCAACCTGTGGCCTCATTGTAGTAGACGCTGATCCTGTCTAGCTGCAGGTCGCTGTCTCCATGGTAGGTACCGGTGGGATCAATGCCGTGCTCATCGCTAATCACCTCCCAGAACTGAAACAAAACAGGCGTGGTAGGAGAGGAAGGTGGGATGCAAGTTCATTCCAGTTACGTATTTGCTGATATACTTTTAATTACATTTCTAGAAAGCTTAGTGTGTATTTCTGGTGCATGTAGAGTCAAAAGAGCAGTCTATTAGTCTGATCTGGCAGATGGCAATAATCTGAAAAGTAAAAACGTCTTTGGTGCCATATAGCCAACAAGATTAATTATACTAAAGATATAATCCATGCCAGTGTTAAAATGATAATACTGCAGTTTGATTCAGTTTAAATTTAGACATTTTTTTTCAGAAGCAAGTGGCTGGAAAAGAATCAGGCAAAAATAGGTCATAAATATAGAGGGGGAGGGGCGGCTGCTCCTACATCTACAATAAGGTTTCATTACTATTCCAGTCAATCGCTGATATACTCGCATGGGAAATTCGACAAAAATGTGGAGATATTAAATGCGAGTTATGCATGGAATTATTAAAGCATAAAGTCGCATAAATCTTAATTTCTCCTGCATATACAAGTGCATGAATCAGTCTTGTCCTCGGTGTGAAACCCTGCACGGAATGCCAATGAGCAAATCGTCTGTGGATTGATTCTCCCTCTCTCTGGAATGTAATGAGCTTTAAGAAGAAAATACGCCGCACAGAGTTTGTTCTAGAGAATTTCTGGAAGATGGATTAGGGGAGCTCCTCTGAGTGCCTGCATGACAGCCGGCACACCGCTCACCGGATTGAAAAAACCCGAAATAGAGCAAAAGAAATCAGAAAGAAATACCTTGGCTCCAATCTGGTTTCCGCACTGGCCGGCCTGCAAGTGCACAATTTCGCGCATTTTGGACAGGTGGGTAAGAGGACGGTCGAGTAGGAGACGGGAATCTGAGCAGAGGAGATTCACAGGATGATGGCTCCTGCAGTCGATCGTCCGGGATTTTGTTGCACCGCCTCTAAGACCGTCTACTGGGCTGAAACGGTGGTGCAACTTGACGTCATCGCCATGGCAACCAAAGACTGGAGGAGAGAGGGAGGAACCAAAAGCGGTGGAAATGGCGGATAGGATGCGAGGAAGCTGCATCAGTTGCCAATAGGTCGTCTCGTTATTCTCACGGACTCAGTGACCCCACACCCCCCAAAAAAATATTCACATGAAACAACACCAGTCATCCAGCTGCCTTAAAGTGATATGTAGAGACTATTTGGTACTTTTGAACGCATTAACTTGATGTTATCCCCCCCCCCCCAAAAAAAGGTAAAAAAAAGCCACATCATGATTCCCTCCATAATATCAGTGCTTGACCCATTTCTGTCTGACCCAGGATGGCTTTTGCCGTGCTTATTTTTATCTTCATCTCGTGTGGCTGAATATGTTTCTGGAACACAATTCATGGTTTGCACACAAGAAGTAAAGAGGAAAAGCAGAAACATTCACGTCAGTCTGAGGCCTTACATGTCTGACGTTTTAATATTAGTAAATATGTAAGCCTGTGGCCTTATGAAAATGCACCAACACAGTGCAGGCATTATTGAAAAAAAGAAAGCCAGTTTTTTAAAGTTGCAGTTACATTTGCACAGGATATCATGGCTACCTGTTTATATATAAAGATCCTTTCATTTTTGTTATACATTGGATACATCTAAAGCTTCTTACAGAATAATTGCTGCCTTCTCCTCAGACTTAAATCGTACTAAAAGTACGATTTCAGATGAAAGGCTGCCACCTATTTTATATTCTGCCCATCTTGAGCTGCGCACCTTTTTCTTTTTTCTTTTTGAAGATCATAAAAGGTGTCTCTTTTATCATTTTGTACCCAGCACGTTAATTTTCACAAGTCTTAAAATGTGGCCTGCTGTCGTTGCTGACGGCAGGTTTAGCTTGTTTGTGTCGAAACTCAACAGCTACAAGAGCTAAGCCTTACTATGAATGGAAACATGGGGAATGACGAGCCACTCAGTTCACCGATGTATGAGTTTGGATGTTGTTTTTTCCCCTTTTTTTACAGTTTGATTTTTTTTTAAACTTCCCAGTCTGTAATTGAATGGTGAGTTTTTAAGTATGCAGATTAAGGCCAGGTAAAAACAAAGGTTTGCTGGTGGGATGGGCTGTCAACGCTAAAACAGTCACATCCTGAATGATTACATTCCAGACCTGCTCTGAGTTACCAGCTACCCTCCACCATTCTTCAACAACTAGCCAATGGGGCTTTATTTCCTGCTTTCCAGCTATGCTGCATGCAGGCTCTTTCTTTTTTTTTCAGCTGCTGCATGATTCACGTTACTCCCACAGTAGACATGCACAGGAAAAACAGCATTTGGAACTTCATGTCAAGAACAATAGTTAAGCTGTCCATACGCTTTAAGGGGACAAGTTTAATTAGGTGTGATAATGCTACTATGTTGTTGCTGTTTACCGTGGAGTCATTAAGGACTTAAACTCGAGGACTTGTTGGTTGGAGTTGTGGATTTATTCTATATACGTGACGAGCTCTTGGCCATGTCACTCCCAGAGGAGGATCTTACGTGCCCAGTGTGCTGTGACATTTTCACAGACCCTGTTCTGTTGTCATGCAGTCACAGCTTTTGCAGGGGCTGTCTAAAACATTGCTGGGACACAGGGATACGAGAGTGTCCAGTTTGTAGGAAAAAAGCTTCAAAGTGCAACCCTCCATGCAACTTGGCGCTAAAAAATGTTTGCGAGGCTGTTCTTCAGGTCAGGAGGCTGAGCTCAGTGGAAGACAAGGTGAACTGCAATCTTCATGGAGAGAAGCTGAAACTCTTCTGCCTCAATGACAAACAGCCCATCTGCGTGGTGTGTCAGTCATCCAAACTGCACAAGACCCACGACTGCTCGCCTATAGATGAGGCACTGCTGGACTGCAAGGTGAGGGAGACAAACATAGCTATTGGTTATCTTAACAAATTCTGCAGTTTGCTTTTAAGGTAACACCTTATGGTAGAATGCTGCTCCACAAGTCAGGCCTGAATGTAATGCACCCTTTCAGGGATTAACTCAGATCTGCAGTACCTAAAGTACTTTACACATTAAATTTGGTGTCTGTTGACTGAGGACTGCTTTACTTCCAGGACGAACTTGCTTTATCCCTCAAGAGCCTGCAAGAAAAGCTGGACAACCTCAAAAGAATTAACATGACGTCCAATAACACACTAATGTGCATCAAGGTAACCTGTGATGAGCTGACAGATGTTTCATATTTGTCAGGAAAATATGCCCGACCTAATAAAAGAGCTTGTGATAATCCC
>NW_024582696.1:0-7859 GCF_018398535.1 Haplochromis burtoni | reverse complement strand
CCACACACACACACAGAGTCAGGCGCTGGAGACACAGAAAATGATCAAGAACCATTTTGAGCAGCTGCATCAAGTCCTCTACCACGAAGAGTCGGCTAGATTAGCTGCTGTGAAAAAAGAGGAAGAAGAAAAGATAGCAGGGATGAAGGAGAAAATGAAAGAGCTTTCAGCTGAGGTGACGTGTCTTACAGAGACCATCGCCATCATACAGGAACAGCTGAAAGAAGACGATATGGTTTTGTTGAAGGTTTGCGTTGTCCAATTTGAAGCTTATCTCCTTATTGTTTGCAAAAAGCCTCTGCCTTAACATGTTTTTTTTCCTCTCCCCCAGAATTTTAAAGACACACAAGACCGGTAGGTTTATTAAAAGGCAAACAAAAAATGTGTGCAAAACATGTAATTACCTATTAATGGTCTGTGTCATTTTTTTCTTTTTTCTTTTTTTTTTTTACATGAGTAGAGTGTAAAATGTTAAGTTTAATGGGATCTGGTCAGACTTGATTGGTATACATTCAGTTTTTGCTAAGCACATTTATCTTAATCATTAATACTTGAATAAATAAACCTTTGATTTGATATATGTCAGTTGCATTTTACCCCCAAGTTATTGTTTCATGTTTACTGAGATGAAGAATAATTTCAGTGTCACATATCTTCAGTGTAAGACATCTGTTGTTATCACAGATGTAAAAGCATAGTGCTTGGTTCAGAGAACATGTCTGGGCTGCTGATTGATGTGACTAAACACCTCTACAACCTCAAGTACAGAGTCTGGGAAAAAATCCTGGACCATGTTGATTATAGTAAGTATACCTAAATATTATTATTCGCTTTTACCTAAGAATTGCACAACAAAATATTAATAGATCATTGTTTTTGGCACATTTCCTGTCTTTTAGCTCCCATAACCTTAGATCCAAACACAGCACACCCTTGCCTCATCCTGTCTGACGATCTCACTTCCCTGCACTACTCAAAGCAGCCCAGTGTATGTCCTGACAACCCAGAGCGCTTCCATATGAGCGCTGAAGTGGTAGGCATGACCGCACTAGGCTCAGGAAGTCACCACTGGGTTGTGGAAACAGGAAGTAATCATGACTGGCTCCTGGGTGTTGCCTCCATGTCTGTACCGAGAAACACAGAGATCTCTGCCCGGCCCAAGAATGGCTTCTGGACTTTATGTTTCCGGGATGGAGACCTGAGAGCAATGACCTCCCCACCCAGCCTGCTGACAGTTTCTAGAACACCTAAGCAGGTCAAAGTTCAGCTCGATTACAACAAGGGAACGGTGTCGTTTTTTGACGCCACTGACAACACACTCTTATATGCATTTACACACTCCTTCACTGAACCTTTATTTCCATATTTTTATACACAGAGCAGTCATCCATTGCGAATACTGCCAGAGAGGGTGCTTGTCACAATGTTGCGGCAATAAGTGGACGACTCATTTATTCTTTATCAAGCGAGAAAATGTAATCCCGGGATGAAATGAATGTCAAACTATCAAAGTGGGGAGGAGTGACCTGCTGTAATGTTACCACTGAAGCAGTCATTTTACTGTAATGAGAATATTGCTCCTTCTTCAGGCTTGATGTATACTCACTGGACACTATATCAGGTACACCTTGCTAGTACAATGTCGGACCTCCTTTGGACTTCAGAACTGCCCTAATTCTTTGTGACACAGATTCGACAAAGTGCTGGAAACATTTCTCAGAGATTTTGGTCTATGGTGACACAATAGTGTCACAGTTGTTGCAGGTTTGTCATCCGTGATTCAAATCTCCTGTTCCAACCTCATCCAAAAGGTGCTCTGTTGGACTGAGATCTGGTGACTGTGGAGCTAATCTGAATACAGTGACCTCACTGTCATAAAACCCAATTTAAGAGTATTTGAACTTTGTAATATGCTGTAATATCCTGTTGGAATTGGCCATCAGCAGATGGGTACACTTTGGTCATAAAGCCCTTTGAGCGCTCCAGTAGAGTAGAAGTGCATTATATGAGAACCAGTCCATTTACCATAAAGGGATGGACATGGTCAGCAACAATACTCAAGTGGGCTGTGGCATTTTAACAGTATAAAGTGTGCCAAGAATATTCCCCACCGAACCTTTGAGACAATGCAGGATGGACCCATGCTTTCATCTTATATTAAATTCAGATCCAACCATGTGGATGTTGCATTAAAAGTCAAAACTCATCAGACCAGGGATCATTTTTCCAATTTTCTATTGTCCAGTTTTGTTCAGCCTGTATGAACTTTAGCCTCAGTTTCCTGTTTTTAGCTGACAGGACCTAATGCAGTCTTCTGCTGCTGTAGCCCATCTAATGTGTGATTCTTTGAGTTGCTGCTTTGAACTGAGAGGAAAGGCTTACTGATGCAATATAATCCCTTTTCTTTTGGACCATTCTCTTTAAACTCCAGAGATGGTTGTGTGGAAAAATCCCATTAGATCAGCAGTTTCTAAAATACTCACAATATCCCATCTGGCACCAACAACAATCCCACATTCAAAGTCACTTAAATCACCTTCCTTTCTAATTCTGATGCTCAAGTTGAACTTCAGTAGGATGTCTTAATCATGCCTACATACCCAAATGTATTGAACTGCTGCCATTTGATTGGCTGATTATATATTTACTTTAGCAAGCAGCTGAACAGGTGTACCTAACAAAATGTTCATTGACTGTATGTGCAACAAAAGCTGGTTAGCTTAGGACAAAGATGGAAATTTCTACCCTATCTTTATCTAATGTACAAACATAATACATTTTGGTTAATTGATTTAGTTCAAAACCACAAGTATGAGAGTAACTAATAACTTTACAGGGGTAAGTAGTGTGGAATAATAACTTTCCAGAGACCCCATTAGCTCCTTGTTATAAAAACCCTTTTAAAACGATGAACTGTAAACTTTACAATTAGGCTTTATGTTGGGATTTAAAGAGGATGATATAACAGGTCTTAATTATAGGTTTTAGAGGTGTTGGAAGACAGATTTAGTTGTTAAGATGGCTTTTTCAATTGGTTTGTATGCCATGTCTGCTTTATACATTTGAGCATGGCATGAATGTTCACTCAGTAGGAAAGCAAATATAGATCTGTATAAAATGCATTTAACTACATTGAATAAAATCATATGCAGTGTTTTTCCCTGTAGTGGTACAGCTGAGTTTTTGGTGTGTGGCAAACACTAACCCTTTTTAAAAAATATTTTTCATTCCCTGTTTGACTTATTTATTGAGGTTTCTTTCAGTCATAACAGTATTATTATGTTGGAGAGGTATGTGGGGAATATATACACCCTGTCCTGCACCATGCACTTTCAGAAAGACATCACATATGCCACAAATGCATGCTCCTTTTGCTATCAGTATGATGCTGATTGGGATGATTTTCTTTCTAGCCTGTTAAACTAACCTTTACTATGATGCACCCTAACCCTGACCTATTGAACCATGACACTAAAACTCTTAAGCTCAAAACTGCCCGTCAAAGTTTTGAGCCTAAATGTCCTCACAACCTCACCACAGTCACTGGTCCACACATTCACTGGAAGGATAAAGTTTATTGATGTATTTTGTCCTCACGGTGGCGCCAAAACACAATCAAATAGTTCACATGTTCCTTGTAGCAATTCATCACATTATGAAAACATGAAATTAAAATGCTTATAATTTTAACATTGTCTACTTGTTGATTAATTATTGATTCAATCTTTGATACAGATTTCTTTCACTGATTATGAAAAAAATGCATTCAAGTAAAACGTAAACTGTGAAAAAACAAACAAAAACAAAGCAGGGGTTTACACTCAGGATTTGACTCTCACAGTTGCAGATAATTATTTTTCATAGATTTTAATATGTGTGTTATAGTTTTATATTTTGTGAATCTAAGCAGGTGGGTTTTGCTCCTGTGGATTCTGGTTCTTCTCTGGGTTGAAACAGGAAGTAATCTTTTTAATGCAGGCGTCAGAGAGGAAAGGCACCTTCTCTAGACGAGACAAGTAGACAAGGGGCTGGATTGTGCTGCTGATGTTGAGAAAGGCAAAACCCGCGGGCTGCACGTAGCAGCGAAACACATGAGGGGAGTAGTAGTCCTCAAATGGAAACAGAGCAACAAGTGGCAGGTAGTTGAACACGATGATACACAGGATAGAGAGCACCATCTTGAAGGCCTTCTTTTTCATGGGGTGCATTGCATCTTTCCCTGCACCGGTGGACTTCTTCAGTGCCCACAGGATGCTTGCGTTACACACCACCATCCAAGTAAATGTTGCCAGTACCTCACCGGTGAACAACTTTTCAAAGTTGGGGAGCCCTCCCACCATCTTGGCTGCTGAGTAGGCAAAGGTGAGGCAGAGCACCAGCACTGAGAGGCCTAACCTGTACTTGAAGTGTTTAAGTTGCCCAAAAGCGATTGGAAAGAGTACAGCTACAAAGCGATCCAAGCAGATGCAGGAGAGGAACAACGGACCGCTGGTGTCTTTCACGCCAAAGGAGAACTTAATGGCTGACCACACCTCTTTGAGCTGCCAGACGTAGACATTAAGAAAGCTCACAGTCGTCATTGCACCAAAGTAGGCATCCATGAAGGCCAAGCAGCCCAAGAATATGTCTGAAGTGGAGGGCTCTTTGCGATTGTGGATGAGAATAGCAATGACGAGTAAGTTGGCCGGGATACCCACAATTACATTGATGCACTGCATGGCCAGGTCAAATAGAATGGCCTCTATCAGGTTTTCGCACCCATCAACTGCACTGAAGGATTTTACCGTGCTGTTTATGAATGCTGTGGTATTGAGAGGCAGCTGGGTCAGGATGGATGTTGAGCTGAGTGATGAATCATTTGTGTCCATGTTTGTGCTACCACAAGAATCAGCAGTCTGATGGGAGAGGAGCGAGAAGGATTATTGAGCTACTTCTGATCAGTCACAAAAAACAGCAGCTGATACCACTGAAACCATGCAATTATTAAAGTGTTTTGGTTTCTTTTACATCTGTGAAGCCACAGCCTGTTTGCTAATTAGAATCCCTGCTTCTGATCTGCTGAGATTCATCTTACAAGTAGAGATAAAGTAGCTCCAGAGACAGTAAAAACATGTCATAAACACCGTCAGGGCTTCTCCTTATCTGTTATCATGTTATTGTGTCTGTGCGGACTCTCCTCTGGGAAACGTGACTCCCCCTAGGAACATGTAACTCACTTAAGAGAGTCATTCTAAAAGCACCACCCTTTCACAGAAGGATAAAAAGGGCAGTGATTGCCAAATTAAAATGGAAAAGGTCATATTCTGTTCAAGATTATTGTAAGTAATGTCAGTGGGAATTTGGTCAATTCTTGGAGCTTTTAAAAGCCCATTTCTGACATTTAGCTCATCTTTAAGCTAATTTCCAAAAAAGAAGGATGATAACTTGGAAAATGAATTTTATCAAAGGTGGACTGATGGAATAAAAACATTTACAAGCCACAAGCTTAGGTTCTCCGTCTTTGGGTTCTACAAGAAGATTTTTGATGTTTCTTCTGCAGTTTTTTTTTTATGAATATCAGGTTTTGTTCTGGGCTTCGGGAATGTTTGCAGCAGCTCCTAGTCAGCTTGATTTGAACAATGTGAATGTTTTGTTTCAAATGGAGTACACCTGAGCTACCTCCAGTAATGGACTATAATAAGCCAGAGGCTGTGACTGTTCCTTGCCATCGAGGGAACTGTTCTGCTATAATACAGACCTTTCTTGAGCTCTGTTCCTTAGTGGGCGATGTTTCTGATGTGCTTCTGCTGCAGGCCACAAACGCTCCGGTGGGACTAATCACAGGAGGAGTAATCTTTGGCAAAGATGCTCGTCCCTGGAAATGCCACATCTAATCAATTGTACTTTTCTTTGGGCAATCACTGGAAAATGAAGTCTATATTACAGAATTTACAAAGAACACATTTCTGAGGGTTTAATCAGGTGTGGATCACAGCACTGTACTGATGTTGATTTGCATTTTTAAAATTCTGATGAGGTGATTTTTGCTGATTATTTTATTGCACTGCATCCAATAATGCATGAAAGCAAAGGCTATTAAATATTTGATTTTGACATTTCGATTACTTCTATCATGTTTTATGAAAACTCATATTGTAATTACCCACCAAAAATCACGTTTTTTTCTAAATTTCAGATTTGTCCTTTGCAGCATTCTAGTCACTGTAGATAATTTCATATGTTTGTTGTTTTACAGCTAAAACACGCAGAAATGCTACCGTTTGTTATTGAATAAAGTCACTCCATGTATAATGAAGATGAAGATGAAGATGTGCGCAATGTTAAGCGAAGCGAAGAGAAAGTAAACGGACCTCTGTCTATTTCTCACTTTGATAATTTCTTGCAAAACAGAGTTAACCCCTCATCCCTCAAATCTGAATTATTGATCTGTTACTTTAATATATGGTTTGGCATCTGTGCTCTTATCAAGGACACATACTGAGTGAAACAGTTTGATTAGAAACAAACTTCTTGAATTAAAACCCATGTACAAAATCACATTGGCCTTTGAAGCATTTTAAAGCATCTCAATGTTCTACTCACCTGTTTGAATGATTCCTCTAAGCTGAGCAGTAAGTGTGACGCGGAGCGTGTTACAGGTGTTCATTTATAAGTTCTCTGAAGTGTCGTGTATTTGACGCCAACCAGGGGAGGTTCTGTCTGACATCATGAGGGGCTGACTCTTCAGTAGAGAAACTGTTGTGATGAAGAGTTTCTGTATTGTGCTGATATTTTTACACAAGCAAGAAATCTCTGAACTGTGCCAGAGGTTATAGATAAGCTTGCCAGTGTCAATTTTCTTTGACAGGGAGCATCACGGGACCAGTCTGATGATGCTCTCTGTTCACTGGGAGTGATGAATGCTGTCCTCAATCACTGAACACAACACAGAAAACATCAGCAGTCGAGAGCAGATCTAAATTGTGTTTGCTGGGTTTTAGTGCATCAGTGTCTCACTCATGTAGCTGAAGAAAACAGCTAGTTTAGATTCCCAATGGAGTGCTCATCAGTTACAAGTGAAGGTGAAAAAAGATGTGGCAGGTGCATAAAGCCTGTGTGTGTGAGAGTTATGAATCAGGACGTACTGGGATCGATTGTTTCACAGAGCGGTTAATTTCGAGGCTCTGCTAAGTAGAACCCAATGTTCTGTTTCCATGTGAAGACAAGAGGGAAAACCCACAATGATCCAGAAGTGAGGGAGACAGAGAGAGAGAAAAAGGGTGTGGGATTTATTTGCATTACTTCTTTTTTGACTAGGGGGACAGCAGAGGATCATTGTACCTGTTTGACAATCTATTCTTTCCACCTTCATCTATTACATAAATCTTTCTTCCTCCAGATGTGACCATCAGTTTCACATTTATACATTTACAAAGTAAACACAATCCTATGATGGCGAGCTTCAGTCTTTGGTATTAGTCAGAATCAGGCCTTAGCATATGTCTGCCAAAAGCAAAATTATTAGAAAAGTTGCTACTGATATTGTGCAGAAAACCTAATCACAGCACCATCAGCAGCATGCAACACACTGTGATAATTAACATAATTAAAATCAAATAGCAAATGTGCTTTGGATGTTATGCATGTGAGATATCAGCATTTTATTGTCTTATTGTGGATTTAAACCGTGATATAACATGTGTGCGTACAGAGGAGGCAGAGACCGTCCACAGACATCCAGCTGTCTCCAGTCTCATCTGCATGAGAGAGATGCAGGTAAATTCCCACCAGTACATACACCCACTTACTTGCACACACACACACACACACACACACACACACACACACACACACACACACACACACACACACACACACAC
>NW_024582695.1:671085-673581 GCF_018398535.1 Haplochromis burtoni | reverse complement strand
GTATTTCTTTGTGCCCCCCTCTCCCTGTTAATGCCCTACATGCCCCCCTGGCAACACTTTGCTAGACCCGCCCCTGCACAGTTACCAGCTGTCAGCTACCTAAAAAAGGATCCTGGTGTTATTTGTCTCTCAGAAACAGTTCATAACTTCCCTTCAACTCATTCATGTCACCTAAAAGGTAAACCTGTTTCTCCATCACCTGTTCAGCTCTGATGATCCAGTAAGGACATCTCCTGGTTTCATCTTCATGTTTCCCTCTCACCAGATAACCAAACCATATCATGACCAGCAGCTTTACAGCTGTGGCTCCAGCAAACATCAGCTGATACTAGAAATTAATATTAAATAAATTCTAACAACAGCTGATCAAGCTTAAACGTGCTGCTGTTGTTTAGCGCGACATCCGCTGGTTTCCTCTTTCGGCGCAAAGTGAGCGATAAACAAACAAGAGAGACGATCAGCTGATCATTGATCAGTTTTCATGATTGAAGTAGAAACGGGAGAGGGAGGGGGGAGAATGAGAGAAGAAGAGGCAGCTGTGCAGCAAAGACACAGAATAACTCCAGCTTTGTGCCTTTTTCATTGTAGCTGAATTACGGGACAAACTGTTCCTTTTCACCTCAATAAGAAACGCGTAATATTTTCTCTGAATACCAGACGGGACGGTTGGCAACTCTAATAACTTATGAACAAAATAAAGTTCAACATCATTAACTTCATAGCACCCACCCAGCTGTATAGAAACTCCGTCATGCTAGCTAGCACGCAGTACGGAAAAAGTCAGAATAACGAAAATAAACTCCACCTAAACTTGGTTTATATCTGACCCAGAGAGACTGCAGGTCATAACTTCTTACCTGAAGTTCAGTTCACACTTGGACCGGCGGCCGCCTCGGGTCTCTTTTCCTTCTGCGTCCCTTTTCCTTCATCCACCTGCTGGCTTCCACCACTTGCTAATGTTACTGAATCTGTGGAAGCTCCGCGATAGCCACCACACGAAGTAACGAGTAACGACCCTATCTAAATCCCAGTAACGACTAACGCGTTCCTGATTTTGGCATAATAACTAGTTACCGTGCTCGTTACCACAATAATAACGTAGTTACTGTAACGCGTTACTTAATAACGCGTTAGTCCCAACACTGGGTATTACACAACCAGACATTTTGGGATAAAATAATGAGCATGGCTATTCTCTGAGCCCTTTCAGAGCTCCGCTTTACAACAGCCCTCAGTGCAACCCCTGCTGAGCGCATGTGTACATGAAAAATGCACACTGAAGAAGCACATCTTTGCTTTGTGAACATCCATTCAACTTACACAGCTGGATCTGTTTAATGGCAGCATCTGCCGAAATCTGGAGTAACATTTCATTTTGCTGCCTCCACAACTTTCTCACACAATTCTTGTTGCTATCAACTCAGTTTTGTTGTTGTTGTTATTGAATTGTTTATCTCATTGCTTTCTGTCTCCCCTTTATGTCTTCTATTATTTAATTTAGCCAAACCAGCATTGGTGAAGTCAGGAAAGTCTTGCAAAAATCAGAATGCAAGCGAAGCCTATTAAGAGACACTCATAAATGGGTTACACCTGCGTCGCTGTAGTCAAAAGGCCAACAACACAAGCAACAAAGTGAAAACTGGTATGATATCAATAGAAACAATTCTAATGAAAGTAATCTCCTACTTTGCACTGAGACGCTAAAGTCTGTTAAATTATAAGTAGCACAATTTTTTGTTTTACCACATCAGCTTTACATTTTGCAAAGAAAGCCTTCATGTGAAGCATTATGCATAATTCCAATCTTAAAATCATCAAAAGCTCATTATCATGATAGCTCTGTCTTTCATGGAAGACTACCACAGAGAAGATAATTTCTGTTTCTGTGATTAGCGCTGAGAACACAAAAGTTATGAATTCTTTTTTCACTCACTCTGATGCAAAACATTACGTACACTTTCAAATCTAAATGAACGTGTGAGGGTGCGACATGCCAAGTATCATTTCATCGAGGTACTTCCACCTAACTGCCTCTCTGTGTATTTTGATGTCGTCTGCAAAGGTCGTGTTTGGTTTTTGTGTGTAATTGAGTTTGTGTGTTTGTGTGCAAAGTCTCATGCCATCCATTACACACTGGCAACACAGTCACTAATAACTGATATGGAAAAAGAAGACCCATGAAGGTCTTCATGTAGAGTGGAGCGTGGAATTGACATTTCCTTGTTATTACCCCACAAATCATCACATTTGTGAGCGTGTGTGTGTGTAGATGATTTACAGGGGCTAAAAGGGTGTCAGAAGTCATTGTTTTGTGGGCAGAAAACACACACGGACATCCAAACATGCACAGAAGCATACAGAAAAGTACACAAATAAATTATGTTGCTACTTTGTTGTTTGCTTTCTCTTCTGTTTTTTTTCTCCATACAGGTGATCCAGGTGTTTTGTTTGTTTTTCTTTCTTTCTTCCCCCCTTTCTCACCGTCTCTTCTCCCCT
>NW_024582695.1:644499-669848 GCF_018398535.1 Haplochromis burtoni | reverse complement strand
ATCAAGGTATACTGTGTGTGTGTGTGTGTGTGTGTGTGTGTGTGTGTGTGTGTGTGTGTGTGTGTGTGTGTGAGAGAGTGTGTGTGTGTGTGTGTATATATATGTAGTATTATATATGCAAGGATGGAAGTGTTTCACCTGTATGCATGCATGTGTGGATTTCAGCATTGTATGCGTGTGTGTATGGATGGGTGTGTGTTGTGTGTCTTGTGTACATAATGGGCATGTGCAAATAAATGATGCTGACAGTTTTATTCCTTTACCGTTACTGTGTAATCTGCAATTACAGTGTAATGGCCAATCATTTGGAATAGGATCTTAAAATGTGCGACTGTGTGCATCTGTGTGTGTGTGTGTGTATGCATGTGTGTTGGGGGGGTGGGGGGAGTGGGTGCTATGTGATAAGGAGCTAAATGCTAATGAAGACTGTGAATTGCTTTTGCAGTTAGAGCTCAGTTAGGCTGGTTATGATTATTATACTAGTGGCTGTTTCTCATAAAATAGTCTCTACAGTAAATCTGCCGTATTTATCTGCTTCTTTGAATGTGTTTGCTAATGACATACAGAGAGTAACTGCTTGTTAAAAAGTTATTGCAGACCTGAATGTTCTCCATACTGAGATACTCTCGCTTATGATTACAGTGTCTAAGCTTGGCCTTGTTAATGTGGCTGTGATTATTTTCTCAAAATAAAATATATCTCCATCCATCCATCCATCTCTATACAGATCATTGCTCCAATGATCTACAAAGTTAGCATGATACACAGTCTAACATCTGCAGCTTGTCTATGTTTTACCTGTAGTATCTTTTGTAAGACTTACATATCTTCTAACATGTGAAAGCTACGGTATGGTCCAAATTTGGATCTTGTTAAACCTTTTTACTAAACTTTTACTTTTATTAAAATAAAACAAAAGAACAAAACAGATTTTGTGTCTCTCTTTGTTTACTTTTTATGGATTTTTAACTTGAAGATGCTGAATTATGTCTGTCCTTTGGATGATTGTGTTTTAATAATGATGCAAATGGATAAATACTCCCTTGTAGTACATTCATAAATGATTACACTTGTGATAACAACAACTTTTGATCGATCACAGTCACCGCAGTGTTACAGCCACAGACCAGAGACGGAAATGTCACAGCATCAAGAGGGCAAATTTTGCTGTGTGTATGGTTGCACCACTATGCCTGTGTGACTGCGCTGAGCTGAAATCTCCCCCTTACAGCCAAGAGACATCAAGTCAATGAACTACATTTTTCAGACATAATTTTGAGAGCTATTTGCAGCCAGTCACATGACAATAATAATAAAAGCCTAGTTGTTCTTGATTGCATCATTACTTCTCTCCTGGGCTGGGTGTTCAGGTGTTGTTGTTGTTTACTAATAATAGTTCCACCTATTTTTCTTTCAGAAAATAGGAAACAGTTTGAAAGTTTACAAGATTGGGAAGCAGACCCTTCAGTTTTCAGATCCCTCTTCTGTAGATCCAGCTCCTAGCTTGGATTCAGCACATAGACACCATGTCTACTTTTAAGGTTAGGCTTAAAACATTCCCTTTTGATAAAGCTTATAGTTATGGCTGGATCAATTAACCCTGGCCCCTAAGTTAGTTACGCTCCAATAGGCCTAGGATGCTGGGGCTTCCTAGGATGCACTGTGTGTTTCTTCTTCACTCTTTTATCACTCTCTATGTAGTTATACACCACTTTGCATTTAAACATCAGTTATTATTAAACTCTGGCTCTCTTGTGTTTTCTGTTCCCTCGCCCCCAACTGGTCACAGCAGATGGCTGCCCCTCCCTGAGCCTGGTTCTGCTGGAGGTGTCTTCCTGTTAAAAGGGAGTTTTTTCTTCCCACTGTCACCAAGTACTTGCTCAAGGTGGTTATTGTTGAGGTTTTCTCTTTAAAGTTAAAGATAATATAAATAATATAATGTAATTATCTATTGTATATTATATAAATGTAAAGGGCCTGAGGTGACTGTTGTTGTGATTTACACTGCATTGAATTGAATTAAATTTAATTAGGTACTAATTAAGAAAACGTTGCTTTGTATTTAAAACATTTCTAAATTATAGGTTGAGATCTATATGACATATTCAGCAATCTATATTTTGTCTGCCAGAATCCCAGCAGATCTCAATATCAAAGCCAGCCCTGATGGTACAGCTCACAAACTTCTATGTATCCAATTGTTCTTTTCATCAAGAGAATACTTTTCAAGATGCTTTTGTCTGCTGCTTTGCAATTGACTTTCATCCCAGTTCTTCCCTCCGAGCTGTGCTTGACTTGATCATTGCCTGTCGTCTCTAATACTCTTTTCTGTGCTAGCGTGGTTGCTGCTGGTTTCTCCAGAACCAAATATATCACCAAATATAGAGAAACAATATTCTTTTATAGCTATAATGGTTGTAGCTGACTCCCTGTAGCATTTAAATCAGGCTAAAAAGCTTAAATTGACCAGAGTTTTATATGCACAGTTATGATTTTTCACCAGTATAATGCAGCAGTGGGAAATACTTGGTTTGTACTGGGATTCACTCAATGCAATTCTGATATGGTTGTAGGAGATTGAGCACAGAAGATTACCCACTAGGTTGGTTATTGTTAATCCCCAGTGTTTGTAAAGGCACTGCTGA
This sequence comes from Haplochromis burtoni, assembly GCF_018398535.1. NCBI lineage: Eukaryota > Metazoa > Chordata > Actinopteri > Cichliformes > Cichlidae > Haplochromis > Haplochromis burtoni. The sequence goes on along the minus strand of NW_024582695.1, from coordinate 667,203 downwards.
ATAATGACACACTTGTCCATAAATCATGAATTGTTTCTCTTAACTTGATCCTGTGCAGAATTGAAAGCATATTTGCCATGCTGCATGCAGGCTTTGGTCAAAAGAACGAAATAGAAAAGAGTTTATTGATTGATTATTGTGATCGCAGGTCTTTTTCTGTAATTTGAATTTTAAGATTTAAAGTAGGAGTTGTACATAACTGTCACACTGTTCAGTTACTGTGGAGTTAACATCACTCATTTTCCTCAACTAAAGATCACCTCTCCGCTTGCCTCAGGTCCTCGCAAAACCCAGTCAGGCTCTTTGCTGCCTCTACCGAAGCGAAGACACCATTTAGTAAACTTTAACATTAAATTGATTTAAAGAAGAATTTCCAAGCTTTTCCTGTTTCAGCAAAAGCCAGAATGAAAGAAAGAAAGGAGAAGAGAAGCAACACTGTACAGCATTTGCTCCTTCCTTATCCCCCCTCCTCTTTGGGATGCTCCAGAAGATAACAGGGTCAGGGAGAAAGGGATGCACAGTTGGAGGAAAAGAGAAAGGAAGAGAATGTCAAAGGAAATGAAGCAAAGGTTGACACTCGCACAAGGAAAGAGTTACATTTTCCTGCATGTGAATGCCCAATATTTTGTGTTTGTGTGTGTCTCTTTTGTATATGAATGCATTGCTTTGTGCATGTTTGCCTGCATCCCTGTGTTCTGTGTAACAATATGGCTTTCCTTGGTCCATCCTTGTGAGTGTGCAGTTTGACAATATGTGTATGAGTGTGTATGATGAGTATGAGGCTGCTTAGGGAATCACTGTGGTCAGCAGTCTGGAATTATGTGCGAAATATGTGTGTTTGTAAGAATTTACAGTTGGATTTGATTGTTCAGGGTTCCTCTCTCTTTCTCTCTCTGAGTGTGTACGTCTGTGTGTGCGTGTGTTTTTTTTCTCTCTCAGGGTTATTTTTAACCTCAAATCACATAAAGAACCACAGTTTCACTCCAAGTAGGTCACAAGTGATGATCCCAAATAAGGATAAATAAAAGGCACACAAGAATTGGCTAGCAAGTTTGTGTTTGGATATATTTAGTGTTATTATAATCAAAAACCACACCTCATCATCTTGTTTCTATAAAACTCCAAATGCAGGGCTCTCAAGAAGGATTTCTGAGCGAAACTAAACTTTAATCACACTAACTGGTGGTGGAAGAAAGGTTGCAGAGTTCAGGTACACAGAAATGCAGAAACGCAGAAACACACTGAATTACAACAAATCCAAACCAAAAAAAAAGGAAGTAAAAACCAAGTACGGACAAGTAAAGACAGGAAGGCAATGCAAAAACATGAGATGAAACTCAGGAAAAGAAGGCTGAGTACACAACTAAATAAGTCTTGGAAGTAAGTAGTCAAAGAGCAAATACAGCGAAACATAGACATAGAGAGATGAAAAAGTTCCAAGAAACAAGTAGCAATAAGAAGCAACCTGAGTATTGCACTCAGGCTTATTTTTAAAAATCGTAGCCTCTTTGAGTTTTAGCTGAGTGCTGTAAGGTTAACGTGTGCACACAGACATCGACAGAGTTCCAAACTATGGCTGACATTAACATCAGCACCAAACCTTTGCTCTGGGAACTTCATTGCATGGATTTCTATGGATGACCAGCTCCTGTAATAATGCGACATCTTTAAGAGTTCTAAACAAATGTCTGTCCTCCTCCAGAAAATCTTATGTACACAAACGCGCGTTGCAACTTCTTATCTGGTGCGCGTCTTTTATTTTGACAGCGAATGTGCACCTGCGGAACACTTATGCGCACCCCTGAATATAGGCACATGCACGCTTTATCTACAATATTTTCTTTTTTTGTGCATCTTCCAGCTGCCTTGTCCCCCACAGCACATGGTGCTCCCATCAGGTCCTGGCAGTCTCCTGATAGGAAGGCATGGCCAGGTGATGCAGAACAGCTGTGTGGGCCAGCCTCCTCTGACACCACACCCTGAACCCACTGCTCCAGCCCTCCCCTGCAGCTGAGCTACAAACCACGCCCCACCACGGAGATGTTTTAACACCACATTTGTCGTATCTTTAAAGGTTGTGGGACTCATCATCTTGTAAGAGGTATTGAGGAAAGGCTGTTGCTCCTTTTCTGGTCTTTGTTGGTGTTTGTCACCAGATGGAAAGTCCTTTGTTTGCATCCTCAGCACTGTGCCAAACTTGTTTCTTGTAACCGGTGTTTGATCCTCTGTTTTTCTGATGTTGTGAGCAGAGCTTTTCCTACTCCACTGGTTTTAATATTGTTGTGTTTGGAACATGTCTGCTACCTTTTGCATTTCATTTTGTAGTTTATTATTATTTTTGTTTTGTTTTTATTCTGCAAGTGCTTTTCATTATGTAATTCGAGCTCTGGTTTCTGAGTGTTATTGGATTTTATATATTGTGATTGTGCTTCACTCTAAACTGCAGTGATAACAGATTATTGCTGAAGCACATCTATCTTTTTGCCATTTAAAACAAATAATAAAGTATTTTCTCTGGGAATGCTGGTGTTATCTTTCTTTTTTAAACTTAGCAGAAAAAGTAAAGACATTTGTGTTTGGTTGATTATTTCTCTGTTGTAACAATGCCCACATCTACTCTGCCAATGCCAACCAGGTCATTCTGCTGCTGACTCTTGTTTGGTGTTGTTTATTGGATTGGATAATTGAATAAAGTCTGAAAAAACAGAACGCCCATATTGGCAATTTAACATTTTATTTATTTAACAAATAGTGGCCTACTGAGGCCACATGCTACTAAGCATGTGGAAGGACCATACCAGATAAGTTCAGTTTGGAGACTTCATTAGTTTGGAGAAGCAGACCATCAGAACACTACCTGGGCAGATACCTAGTTTCTGTCATTAGTCTGTAAGAGTCTCTAATTTCTAATAAATTATGTAATTTGTGCCATTCGAAACATCTATTATCTTTTTATGTTTTTTTTTCTTTGCTCAGTTTTCTACAGGAAGTGTTTTTGCAGTTTCACAAATCTTATTTAGAACATCATCAGCAAAGTGAAGAAACGTTTATATCCTAATGCAATAGATCCAGCGGACACTGACGACTAAAGAAGCAGTTCTAAAGAAATGTTATTGTAATGCTTCTTGCCACAACCTTATCGACTACTTTGTTATAATCTCAAGGTACACAGCGAGTCCTGAGAAACAAATTTTACTGTACAGCAACGCTTCTATTGCCTTATGAGATTTAGCACAGATGCTGTTTTTACACTAATTTTATATGCCAAGTGCTTTTAAAGCTACTCTATTAGTTTCAACACAGTAAACTGTGTTTCACACTTTGTGACATTTTAGCAGTCACAAAATTAACTTACCAGCTACATGATCTATACCTTATGCATGTTAAATACTTATTCATGTGTCTTACCACTCATTGTTAAGTTGCTACATGTGATATACCGAAAAAATGCTTTTGCGGTTCCCCCATTGGTTACAGCAGTGGCAATAGATGATGGACTTTCCTCCCTTTGTATATTTGTCTGCTGTTACTCTACAGCTACCAGAAAACAGCTTATGCAGTGCACTTCAATGAGGCTTCAAGATAGATAATCTATATTTCAACCTAGGCACACAAAGCCAACAGTGGGGCGTGAGATGTGAACAGGCAGAACACACTGATGCAACATTTAGGCTATGTTGCAATGTTATTTTCTAAAGAAAGCATGCTTTTGAAAGCATTACCATGACAGTCTGCTTGGGAGACTTTTCTGCAAGTGCGGTGCATTATATTCCAGACAGAGTAGCAATCCTGCCTGCTCAACTGAGATCTTGACCCTTTTTTTTATTAAATGCTGTAAAATCACCCACATTTAGGCTGAGTAAGAACTCAACTACACCTACCACAAAGCAGAGGTTATTGCTTTCTCATATATATATATTTGGGTTTTTCCAAGTTTTCATAAAAAGTAAAACCATTTTTAGAAAATCAGTTATGTGAAGGGGATATAAAAAGCATGGTCAAAGCATCACGGTGCTGATGCACTCCTCAGAAAGCAGGATCAGCACCTTTATGCAATTTAAACACTGATAGTACGCACCCAGGCTTTAAAGGCCATCAAGACAAAATAGTTTCCATTCTGGAAAAGACAGGGAATGGAAGTGGAAGAAGGGAAACAAATTATATTTATTCAAATAGTAAACCGGAGGGTAAATAAAATACCTCCCCTTCATGGAGGTAAATTCTGAAACACCTGGCCTTCCTTGTCCCCAGAGACACTTGTTGATGCTTAAGACACAACATTTATAATTTTGTTTTTTCCCTTTCACCTTTGGATGTAGAGAGAATGCCAACAGTGATTTAGTTCCTTTTCCTTATTGTCGCCTGTTTCCTCACCATTCAAAACATAATTTATCACACTTAAACTTTTCTTCTGTATGTGTGCGTGTGTGTATGCATGTGCACGTGTGTGTGTGTGTGTGTGTGTGTGTGTGTTTGAGTGTAAGGAAAATTGCAGAACTGAATAAAACATGAATGTGGTTTGGCCTAAATTAATCTTGCATAGCCAAGTTCACAGAGGTCTAAAGAATTCAAGAAAAATAGTTTGAGAAGAGTGGAGACAGTGATCTGTGGTTACATATTAAACCCCCCAAATTACACCTGAGAGTACTTGTTTGTGCTCAAGCAGAAAGGTGACCTGAGGTGGCATCTCCAGAGGCTAGACTTTTGGCACTCACCTGTCATCTAGATTTAAGAACTAAAGACATAACTGAATTAAAGGGAAGGAAGTTTTTCCTCTCAGTTTTCTCTGCTCAGGAGAGACCAAAGTGCATAAACAAGTATAAAGAGACAAAATAACCAGAAAAGATATTTGTGTTGCTTTTTTTAATTTTAAATTTGTCGCACACCTGGAAAACACTAACTAACTTTACTTTGATAATAAGCACTAGCAATAACTGTTACAAGTATATGAAGTGATTGGCATATACAGATAGATGATCCATCCATCCATTCGCATCCACTTATCCTTTTTCAGGGGGGCGCTGGAGCCTATCCCAGCTGGAGTCTATAGGGCGAGAGGCGGGGTACACCCTGGACAGGTCACCAGTCTGTCGCAGGGCTAATTAGCTAAGCCCCAGGTTACGGCCATACCACCCTGAGCACGCCTGATCTTGTCTGATACAGATCAATTACAGAAATAAAATAAATATGGCCATTTCATGTTTGTTTTAAAATACAAATGTTATGTTTATTTCATTAACGAAGGAGATGAACGCTCATATATAGGTATAGATCTTGCGTCTGCTTACCCTTGATAATGTCATGGCAGTCTTTCTCTAGCTCTGTTCTCTCGCTCTTACATCCACCTTCCTCTAGCTCTCAGCTGTCTGTCTTCCAGGTCTGACTCTGTTAAGAAGTCTGTCACAGCTGATTGGTTGTACCTGGGAAGGTCTGTAGCAGTATGTCTCTTTCTTTGTTGCTAAGTCACAGGATGCCTTCCTTGTGGTGATCACCTCAAATAACTTTAAATAAGCATGGTTTTTTTTGTTATTTCTCTTCATTTTTGTATTCTGTTGGCTTTATACCACTGATTCCTAACATTCCAATATTTCATTATAATGGTAGATTTTCAAATATCTTGAGGTCTGTTGCCTGGTAATACAGAAGTCAAAACAAACAAACAATAGTATAGGATATTGAGAGCTGCTCATCCATGGAAACCCATGCCATGAAGCTCCTGATACACAGTCTCTGTGCTGATGTTAATGCCAGGAGAAGTTTGGAACTGGGCAGTTATTGATCAAGCAGAGCGTTGCTGACGTTTATGCACATTTAGCGACCCTGTGCTGTTAACATCTGCTACTTTTGTCATGCTTTTGCAACTCTTTGGACACACACTGCTACTGCTGTATTTGCAGGAAGTTGCTACAGTGGAGGGCTCTGCATATTCAATTTGGCACAGATTTTCACACTGTATAAGTTGTATAAGACACCCTCCTGTTTAGCCTCCAATTTTGACAGGATATTGCATTTATATTTGTTCTGGCACCTGTGTATGTGCATACATTTGAATTTTCAGTTCTTTGAAACTAAAGACAAAGTTATTTTCGACCAGGAATTGAATGTGCTTTTTTGTTTCTTTGTTTCTTTCTTTAAATTTCATTAACAGATTACGCTATGGGAGTATATGCGAAAAATTAGTTAATTAACAGTATTTTTTAAGCATTTTTTAAATGAAAAAGCTGTTAGGATAGTTGGTGATTGGAGCCCCTAAAAGACATTTATGGTCATTTAGGAACCCTACAGTCTTCATTGCACATAGACATGATGTGTGCAGTTGAGTCCTTCTCACTGTTAAAGCTCCTATTTTCACTATTGTTTTCTGTTCGTACGATATAAAGTAGGTAAAATAACAGATGGAGCAGAACATATTTTTTCTACCTTTTCCTTGGTGGATGTCACTGAATCTATTTACACATTTTGGGTATGTGTCCATCCAAAAAGAAGAAAGAATAGTTACATGTATGTTTAAAGTATTGATCAGGCAATTAATGTAAAGCTTGTAATAAACTACAAGTAATGGACTGCCTCATGTGTGTGGTGCAGCTTATGTGTATGAGGTAAGTTAAACTGTTGGAGACAAAGAGTGACAGGTGTTAAAGCTGGCCATTTTATCACCTTCTTCTGTCTTTCTGTGCCAGTGCAACTTTAGCGTATTTACCTCCTGGGAATTTGCATAAGTGTATGGTTTAAAATGATGCGTTTTGGTTTATTTTTCCACACAGGTGCATTTGGCTGTTTATGTGAAGTGCTCCTGATCAGGGCTTTGTACGTGTTTCTTTTGGTAGAAGGACATACATTCCCTCAGGGTGTGAATTCAAACTGTGACGTTCTCAAATGTAGCCTATTTTGATCTGAACTCACACAAACACACGCACACACATACACATACACAAAGACACACGTAGTATGTCAGAAGTTCACTGCCCTGACAGCGGGACTGACAGAAGAAGAAAACAAGGATGACATAGTGGAAGAGAAAGATGGGAAAGACAAGGAGCTAGAGAGAGAAAACGGAATGAGACGGCTTAAATACAAACACTGAGAACAAAGTCATATTATATAAAAATTTTAAATGCACTTGAAGTCCTATTCATCACAGTCTGAGTGTGAGCTGTTTCCTAGCCACATGGCTCTGAGGTGTATTGACGTTCATTCTTTGCCATTAAACCCATTTAGATGCAAATCTAGCAGCCACCGGCATTCTAAAGAAGAAAAACACAGCAGATGAAAAAAGAGGAAAACTAATGATAACTGAAGTTCAAAGACAGGTTTGCCTGTGATTTATTGCTGAAAAAGAAACAGTAACTTAAATGTCAGAAAAAGTCATTTAGATTTAAGTATCTCATGAATAACATTCAAGTACTCATTCAGTAACATTCAAAACACTTGCCCTCTTTCTGATTTCTTACTATCTGTGTATTCATCACACTTAAATTTTTAGACCAAGCAAATTTTAATAAAATTAGACAAAGATGACCTGCGTAGGCTGCTAGTTTAACTCGCTGTTTGAGCTGATGCCCACGTGCCTTACAGCTGAAATGCAGATGTCTATTGTCTCCTGTCTACTCACTGCTGAACTGTCAAATAAAGACATAAAGCCCATAAAATCAAATCACAGGGGGAAAAGAATAACCTGAGTGAATACAAAATGCAGTTTTAAAATGATAAGTTCATTTACAGTATAAAAAAGCTATCCAAACCTACCTGGCCCTGTGTAAGAGTAATTGTCCTCTTGTTAAACTCAGGCAAGGAGAAAACTAGGAAATAGGAAAGATGGAAACACTGGGGGGCGAGAATGCACACAGCATGAAGGATGATCGACAAAGGATGAAGGGACAAAGGATAAATGAATGTTAAGGCATCATATGCACACTACGGTAACAAGGGAAGGGGAAACAGGTGGGTGCACAACAAAAGGTGACAAGGGAAGTTGAACTGAACATAACATATACGCAACAAGGGACTATCAAAATAGCACAGGAAACACACACTGAGACTGAGACAAATTTAACACAGACAGAAAGGTAAACAAACAGAGACATGACTTTCTTGGAAAACAGAAGAGGGAACAAAACATAAACAGGGAGACATGACTGAACGAGAAACCATGGGTAACAAAGGAGAACAGGAGGACAAGACAAGGGACACAGAGAGACGAAAAACACACATGGATACACTGAGACACTACGGAACACAGGAGAAGACAAAAGGTTACCAAAATAAAACAGGAAATCAAGACTGAAACGAAGACTTAAAACGAGACCAAAGTTGTAAACAAACATGACTGAACCTGGAAGACACTAGGATAAACACAGAAGACTAGGGTAGAGAAAGGGGATGCTACAGGGAACAAATAAACCACTTCCAAAAACAAAAATCAATTAGGAATTCACAAGTTCAAACATAAACTGTCATGGTCCTGGGTCAGTGAACCGGTGTTTTGTGTTTTCTAGTATTTTTTAGTCTTTGATTCAATAATTATTTATCATTTCTAGTCTTTTGGTTTCTGTTTTCGTGCTATTTCTGTGTCCCGCGTTCTCTGTGTCTCCTCAGTCAGTGTTGTCTCAATGTCAAGTCTGTCTATGTGATTGTCCCTTGTTTCCTGTTTTACTTGCATAGTCTCCTGTGCTATGTTATTGCTTTCACTTTTGCTTCTTCCTGGTCTCATTATGTCTGATTACTTTAAACTGTGCTTTCCTCCTATGTCTCATTCCCTCATTATCCCTCTGTGTATTTAAGCCCTTTGTCTTCCTCCCTTTGTTGCTGGATCGCCTGCATATCATCCACTGCTAACCTCCCATGTCTCAGGTATTCATGTATTTCCTAGTGTTCCTGGTTTTTGTGCATTTAGTTTTCCCAGTTTAGGTTTTTGTGATTAGTTTCTCATTTATCTGGTTTGCCGTGTTTGGTTCATGTTCTGTTTTTCAGCCTCAATAAAAGGCACGCCTTTTATTGTGATACAGTTCAGTTTCCACGTTTTGTTCATCTGCATTTGGGTCCAGTACTTTCTACTCTGCAAGGTCTGCCTGCGTGACCATGACACAAACACTGGGTGTGACAGTCTGACAAAGTCAAGTAGGCTGAAAAAAAAGCAACACATCGTGCCACAATCTAAAGAAACAGCTGAGAAACAAAGTCATTGACATCTATTAGTGTGGAAAGTGTTACAAAAACATTTGTAAAGCTTTGGGACTCCAGTGAAGCATGAACCATTATCCACAAACTGAGAAAACCACAACAACATCTAAAGAACAGCAGGCCTCACTCGACTCGGTTAAGGTCAGAGTTCATGATTACTCAATAAGAAAGAGTCTGGGCAACAAAGGCGTCCATATTAGAGTTCCAAGGAGAATACCACTGCTGACCAAACAGAACACAGACTCATCTCACATTTGCCAGAAATGATTGATGATCCCTCAGACATCTGGGAAAATATTCTGTGGACCAGCAAGAAAAAAGTAAAACTTTTCAGGAGGTTTGCATCCTGTTATATCAGAAGTAAAACTATTCATAAAAACAACATGGTGGTGGTGTGATAGTCCGAGGCTGCTTTGCTGCATTAGGACATGGACGACTTGCTGTAGTTGATGGAACCATGAATGAACAGTGGGCCAAAATGAAAGACTCATTGCCAGTTATTAAAAACATGTAATGGCATTTATTGCTCCCAAGGGTGCCACGCTAATCAGACTGCCTAATAATAAATAACTTTTTATATAGGACCAGGTCCAAAATGGACCTGGTCCTATATGCTTTTTCCCCTTAATAAATGAAATCATAATTTAAAAAGTGCATTTTATATTTCCTCTGGTTATCTTTTTATTATTAACATTTGTGTGATGATCAGAAGCAGTTAAGTGTGACAAATAGGCTAAAATCTAAAATACTTTTTCACAGCACTATAACTTGTAACTAGTCATCTGAGAGTTTTGCTCGGTTACTGTAATAAACTGTGGTTAAACTCTTTAATCCACTCGTTAATTTAGGGATGTGAACTAAACAGCAAAGGCACTGGACTTAACCGATTAGTAATAAACTGGATATAACACAGACAAAGACACAGACACTGTAAGGTATGAGCACAGTAACTGGGGAGCCATGAAAAATGAACACAATATTACAGTGTAGCACTGGAGTGTAATATTGTGTTCAGGCTCTTTCACAAAGGACTTGATATTTTGCTGTGCTTGCTGCTGGGTTCAGTGCCCTGTTCGAGGGCAGAGCAGATTTTCAAACCAGAGATAGAGAATCCATCAATAAAATATTCAGAATGAAAAACAACGACCTCTTTTCTCCATTACCTAAACTGAGAAACCTTTAAAGCTTTAGAACTTTAGAGCTATTGGCAGGTATACAAAACTTATATTTTGGATTTATGTTCACACATATTTAGATGAAATTTCAAAAAAAAAAAAAAAAAAAATCCACTCCAGAAAATTAAATGTAGGGTAAACATAAACTGAAATTAAACTGGCACTTTTCATGCACACAGGAGAATCTGAGACTTTAATATTTGTGATGAAGCTTACTGATCATTACTCACTAGCTTTAATAGGGACAGACTCCAAGACACACCTTAAATTGGAAAAGTGTTTAAAATCATGGATTGATGGATGGAATTGCTATTTTTTTTCTAAAACAGTTGTTAAGTGAAAATGATCAGTGTAGAGGTTACCTTAAAGGGGGCAATAGTAACATAGTTTTTGAGGGCACTGAAAAAAAAATACATTGTTTCAACTGTATGTTCTCTTTGGCGATGTCATATTCATGGTTGTTCGGTGGGGATGGATCAAACATTAGAAACACCTCTGAGGTGTATTCAAAAACAATGTTAGGTTCTTAGAATATCTTTATTGGACTGGGGATAGTGGGGGCAGTTTGTGTGTGTGTGTATTTGTGTGTGTGTGTCCTTTTATTTTAACTACAATAAAATAAAAGGCACTTTATTAAACCTTAGTGAAGAATATGACAATGGAGAGAGCTGTGGGTCAGAGCAGAAAACCAGCTAAATCCAGTCCCGAGTGAGATAATAATAAAAGACAACAAAAACTTTCTAAAGGAAAATGCAGAGATCACACAAAACACCTCAAAATTTAAAAAAAGGTAAAAGATATGGTGTTTTAGTTTCCATATAAACTATATAGATATAAACTGATAAAAGCAGTTGTTCTAGCTTCATTTTTGTACTACTCATACATGTATCTGGGCAAGAACAGTTGTTGCCTGGATGACACGGGAATGTTTCCCCAAGCTCTACATTTTCGGTCCGTACATGTGGGGAAGATGTTTTTTTGCTGGATGGTGGGTGCACCCAGCACCATGTATCGTGCGTCCCCGGGGGAAGGTTGGCTTATGCAACATAAACACTGTGGTTAAAGCAAGGGAAACTTGTCGTCTGGCTTCATGGTGATAAAGAATGCATTCGGTGTCATGCTTCAAGTCACTTTTCAATAATTAAACGAAGACACCATATTTTGTCAGTAACCATTTTCATAATGCCAGTTGTCCGTGTTTTCTCGGAAGATGATATAACAGAACATGTCCTCATTACTTTCATCACACTGGAGATAACATCCTCGCAGTCGAGATCCTTTGCTAATTATTGGAGTACTAGCTGCAAAGAAAAATGTATTAAATACAAACAACATTTAATGAACATCTCAAAAACAACCACCTCCAAAATTTAATTCATAATAGAATAACACAAAGAGGAGAGACACAGATAACTATAATAATCACAATAAAATAGATACTAGAAAGACTAACATGATCAAAAATGGGTAGATGAGAAGAAAATCATGGATACGACTGATGGTAAATTACAACTAAGAGAAAAATAAACTTATTGTCTTTTTCCTGCCATTTTCTGCTCTTTAAGCTTTTTCCACCTTCAGTTCACATCTACTCCTTGACCCCACGTTACTCTCCGATTTATTTCCCATGCCCTGATCTTGCTTTTCTTTGCTTTATCATCTTTGCTCTCCCTCTGGCTCCACTCCTTTGCCTCTCTCTACCTTCAAGCATTGTTTCCACTGTTGGTCTCTCTTGCTTCATTCCCCAGTTTTCACGTCTCATCCGTTCATTTCTGTTGTTCTTCCAACTTCTAACATCCTCCCCTCCCTCCCTTCCTCCCAGTGGCCAACCATGACATAAACATAAAGTTTTGCCGCAAGTTGAAAAGTTGAGCTGATTGGTCAGACCATCACATGGCCTGATGTGCGCACAGCGTACACACACACACACACACACACACACACACACACACACACACACACACACACACACACACACACACACACACACACACACACACCGTGCGTTCTGCTTCAGTTCCCAAAAACAAAAATTGTAGCCAGGGGCTTGAAGCTGAGCCTGATGTTACTTTAATGAAGAACAAACATAATTTTCTTCCTTTTTTTTTTAAAAAAAACATTTTTTTGTTCACTCACATCAAGTGTAGCATGATTTATGTAACTTGTTTACAGTTATGTCAAGAAATCCAAGAATTTCAACTGGAAAAAGAAAGAGGATAACATTTTTATATCTATAAACTTTCAGTATTAATGTATCCCTTTATCTGTTTTTGCTACAGAGCACAGGGTCTATACAGGGTCACATTTTGTAAGCATGGAAAATCAATGCAAAGACATGATGACAGCATGAAAAGGATGCCCTGAACTCTGCACTCATCTCCACATGTGTGTTTTTCTTCTTCCTTTTCTCCTTCTCTTTTTCTACCCTAACCCTGATTAGATGCTTTGTGACACTGCCACTGGCTGCTGGTTCCCAAAGCCATCTGCAACACACACGCAAACACACATGTCCATACAGTAGCAACACAAACACTCATATTCACACACTCAGCACAATCAAGAAAAACAACATGAGTGAAACGCCGTCGTTAGCATGCTTTAACAATGCTCAATACCTCGTTTTGCTCCACATGGATCACAGTGTCAGATACTGTAGCAGGAAACAGATACATTAACTTCAAGATTTAAAATTTTACCAAAGAAAGCAACAATAAGTCATAAAAACAAGCACAAACTTAACACATCCTACCTGATTCTTTTATTGTTTTACATTTTTGTTGACTTCTGTCGGTTGCTGCTGGTATAGCAGAGGTGCACACCAGGTGCCTTGAAGCACGGGCCAGAACAATACTGAGTTACATAGAGAGAATACTCCTATCTCAAAAGGCATAGAAAGTCCTAAATTGAAGGGTGGTGTGATGGTGATGGAGTAAACAAGTTTATTAGCCAGGAGACAGTGATTTGTGTCCCACTGGGGATTTTGTTTGTCTCTGTTTTGACTTGCTGACATGTTTCATTTTCACATGCTTTTTACTAACAGTTTCACTCGCTGGTGAGGTTTGAGCACTAAAAGCTACTTGATTAGTTAAAAGGAAAGACTTTGGTTTGCATTAAAATGTTCCCCGTCATAATATTAGCGCTGCATTTTGAGAAATGCTGGTCGCCTTGTGGATTTAAAAGCTACGCTAAATGTTACGTTTTTGGTCACTGACAAAAAGGACAACAAAGACATGGATCTAAGTCATGTAATATAATTGCTTTAGGTCATTTTTACATCTCTACAAACTACAAAAGACAATATCTGTTCAAGATAGTGGTTGATTGATCAAAAATTGATAAGAAATCCCTAATTTTGTTACAGAATGTTTTCTAATCTTTTCCCACATGTTGCTACCAAAAAGACACTGCCAAGAGCACCGAACCTGCAATTATCATGATATTAGCTCTTTATTTAAAATACATATAATCACAGACACAAAAAACTCTAAAATCCTAAATAAAATAAAACATCAGACTTCTGTGAGGTTTGTCAGGGAGGTGTTAAACTTTGTTTCCTATGTGCTGTAACACCATGTTAAATGTTGCTTCTTTTTGTTTATGTGAAAAAAATAATCTTGCATTGTCTCGACAGCTCCTTTTTCTGGTCATTGTACAGCTCATTAAATGGGATTATACCAGTTCAAAGCTGGTGCTGTGGGTGTCTCATAAGTGGTTCTGCATAAATTATGGCATCTATTGTTTGCAGTTATTTTTTAAATGCAGTTGTGTAGTTGGTTGTCAGTCATTTGTCATGGGTGTAACAAGCTGGGAGCTGGTGAAAACTTGCTCTTGGTGAGCTTTTTATAGAGATGAGCTGCTAACTTTTATCATACATACTGTATTTTTTTTGCCACTGATTAGTCAAGAGCTGTCAAGGATCAGAGATGATATGTTATTAGTCAAGGCAGCAATCAGCCCAGTGACATCTTAAACACAGCTGTGCCAGTCTTTACAAAATTATAACTGTCAAGTGCTGACAGTGCTGAAAACCCAATTTAGGATAAATCTACCCTCATGAGGCTCATTTTACGCTAAAAGGGTGAAATTTTCACATTTATACCAATTACCCTTTAACATTCTTCTTCTTGTACTATTACTGCACCTACTGGAAGAAAACATTGCATCGTGCTGCCAAAAATTAAAGATAAGGGATCAACTACAACAGAGACATGCATATGTGTCTGTATACGTGTTGTGGTGTATCATGTGAGGCAATGGAGTAACACAAGTGCAGAAGTTGGATGTAAGATACCGTGAAGAACATGTTGTCAGAATGGTAGAATACCCATGGATAATTTAGCATTTCTGGTGGCTTCACATGCAGGGTACCTATGTCATGTGCTCCAAGGTATCCCCATATTATCACAAATGGTGGCTAATGAACTTAAGATAAGAATAGTCCCTACCATCATTATTCACCTGGAAACAGGTTTGTAGATGCCCAGGTGCTGTGGCTGCAAAACAAGCCCAAATTATCGCCCCTCCATCCCCATGCTTGACAGTCGTTTTGAGGTATTTGTGCTGATATTTTGTGTTTCAAACGTGGTCCTGTGCATTATTATAGCCAAACATCTGCACTCCGGTGTTGTTTGTCCTTCAGACATGCTCCACAAGTCCCGTGGTTTTTTTTCACATGAAACTTTGCAATCCTAACCTAAGTAAATATTTCTCTAGCTACGAAATTTCAGAAAGAAGAAACATAAAAATTTTGAAAACACATAATTTTGCCCTTACCATAATTAAACCTCTTTGCTAAACTACGCTAATAATTCACTTTTGAGAGAGAATGGTTATTTTTAAGGGGGCACATTCATTCAAGTAATTTTTTTATGGAATCGGGTAGAGCTGGGCGATATATCGAGTTTTTAAAAAATATCGATATATTTTTATACGAGATATAAGATCTGACAATATCCTTTATATCGATATAGTCTATAGTTATAATTATACTTGTGGAGCCGCAAGTTTGCCTCTCTTTCGTCCACTTTCGTCTTTACGCAACGTTACTCGGCCTCGCCTCTCCTTCACTGAACACAACTCCCCCTCCTCCCCCATCGCTTCACCTGCAGGAAGCGACAAGATGGACACGGCAAATCTCCGTTAACGAGTTACTGCGCATCGCCCCGTGCGTGGGGCTGGACGCCGTCAATGTGTTAGCTAGCTAACCACGCTAACGAGCTAACCACGCTAACGCCATGCAGCCCAGAGGTGCTGCACGGCCTGAAATCCTTTCATTTTCTCAAAAGTTGACAGCGCGTCTTATGTATGAATTCTGGTTGTGCTTGATGGCCGCGAACCGATTTTATGTGGTACACGGCGCTCAGCAATCTGTCAAAAAATGTTTTAGTACGACTTTGGTAAGCTACGGAGCTGCACCGCTTGATGGATTGTCGGAGCATTACGGCTGAGCCTCGCGGAGTGATACGTACTGTGCTTCAACGTAATATTACCCTGTGTATAAGGACCATAAATGGCACCTGTTAAGAGACGTGGTTGCGAAGCGGATTACAAACTCCAGGCTGTCAGTCACGCAGTACAAGTTGGGAACAGAGCAGCTGTGAAATCTGTCTTTGTTATTGTGCTCAGCGTCTTTTAGTTTACATTTTGACTGCACAATTGTGAGCTTTTTGTTATGCACAAAAACAACATTGTTTTCTTTTATTTATGGAGCATTATTATTTAATAAATGCTCATAATTTAGTTTTGAGTAAATTTTATGTACATCTGCTCGATGTTAATAAAAGTGCCTGTGTGACATCTGGGACACAGCTTTGACTAAGAACTCTCTTCTTGTTCTTACTTTATGGCTTTAAAAAAATATATCGAGATATATATCTTATATCGCCATCCAGCTAAAAAATATCGAGATATGAATTTTGGGTCATATCGCCCAGCCCTAGAATCGGGACTGCATCTTTTTATAACACATGTACTAAGCAATGGAATTACACAGATAAGTATGCCGATCTCTTCTAAGGGCAGCCATGCACACACAAGTAAAAAGCACACACATTTGGTTAGTAGGCTGAGCTGATTATGCATGACCTCTTGAAATACCAGCAAAATGCCAGCGAGGAGCACAAAGAGACCTGTCTGAATGCACTATGCACAATTAAGGGTTGCATATACAAATATGCTATGGTATACAACTGCATACATGTTACATTTTACGCTTTGCTTCTACTGATTAATCTTTAGGTCTATCTTTGTTATGTTGTGCAATATCTTGTAATCATTATCATAACTTCATTTTAGGCCACGCCACAATGATTTTTGGAACAAACCATGAGAACAAGGGGAATCTTTAAGCATCCTAAATCACATTTCATAATCACTTCGCATTTTCCTAAGTTTTACTTCAGGGGCTCCTGTCTTTTCTCTTTTTCTTTTCTTTCTTTTTTTTCGTGACTCAACTTCCCCCTTAATATACGTGTGAGTGCATATGTGGTATTTGGCTTACTGAGTCACCCCTCTTGTGTCCAAAGAGTGATTCTGCTGACTCCAGTGTTATGTCTTTAATCACGGAGCGGGTGTGGGTGAGAGTGTGTCTACTGAAGGCTTGTGTCTCTCTGTGCACGGTATCCTTGTTTGTATGTCTTTGAGTGCATATTAGTTTGTGTAGATCCAGAATCTGAGTGCGTTTGTGTGGCTGTTCATGTGTTGGCTAATGGGTTTTGTCAGTGTGACTGAACTGAGGTCAACACAGTTGATTAAAGAAGCGAATTCTGCCGCTTCTGCCTACACATTTACAAACACACAGGGTACCTCTCCATTCTAAGCCTCCACTTTACTGGTGCTCAGATTAAAAATTTACTGCTTGCAGTGACAGACACTAAATCCACTGCTTCACATTATTAAAAGTTTGAATGACTGCAGGCAAAATGAACATCTGAACTGGTATTAGTGGATGGAGATGGATGGGTAAAGAGAAAACTCTCAGACTGAGGCTGGGATCAGCTTCCAATTCAGCACAACAGTTAAAACTGAACAGTTCTCTTTCAGCTTCCTTTTGACACGGCGTTTTATTGTGGATGTACTCACAGCTGATTTTCCTTTAAAATCACAACAGATAACTCATAATTCAATAATTCAAATCCAATATCAGTAGTTTTCTCTTTGTTCTTAGCTATTAAACAAAATATATTTGGGATTTGTGGTGTTGGGCAAATAAGTGATGGATTTAAAATCATAGCTATGCATTAGGAAATTGTGATGCTACACTAGTTTGCAGCTATGCATCCACCACACTTTCATCTCTTTGAGCAGAACATGAAACCCATGGGCTACATCAGCTTCATGTTTAGAATTTTAAGAAGTCAGCTCCTTTTCTCAGCTTTCAAATTGTCTGATGTAGACTTCGGCTCAAGCTCATATGCTATGTAAATCCTAATATATATATTAAAAAAATAGCACTGCAACTTTATGTTGGTTCTTCAGCTTAGCATAACCAGGGTTGGCTTTTGTTGTTCTTGTTGCTTTATCCCCTTAACATTTTTCTCCACTAAACTATAGGATTAGAAGAAATTCAACAGTTACATATATTTTGCCCAGCTTGTTCAAATGAAATATTTTACATTTGAGTATCTATTTTTCAGTTTCATTGTTTCTGAATAACATTTAGTTATAAACCTGTACTGAATAATAAACCAGTAGATACACAGAAAAGCTCAATTCTAATAGCTAAATAATAATATTCTGAAACTTACAAGTTGTGGTGCAGTATCACAGACAAACAGGATACTGAGAAGTTGCAGAAGGCTATATCCTTTCTGAAGCCAGCTACTGATTTAACCAATGAGAAGCTGGCACTGGTGGCTGACAGGCCAGCGGTGGGAAATGAGAAGCTGATTACCCTGTGGATGAGCTTGGCTGACTTGGCGGGATGCTAGCATTCAGGGGATGGTGACTAGCATGCTGAAGCTGGCAACCTATTTACTTGGCTCGTCATTAGCACCATGAGGCTGACATTAGCTAAAAACTGACTAGTACTCTTCTTCTTTTGTATTCTTTTTGGCAAATTAGAGCAAAATGTGGTGATTACTGCCACCAGGTGTCCCTTGCATGTCCATGCATTCCCATAGCAATATCAAAAAGTGTTTATGTGCACCCTCCCAATCTATGCAGCCATGCCAATGAGTGAAGGAAAGGAAAAGGAATACGCTGGCTGAAATAGAGGAGAAAGAAAAAAATAGAAGAATTTAGCTTTCAAGTGTACATTTCTCGCTATGTGCATTTTACATACAATGAAATTATTGTACTCTTGGACACAAGGGACACCTGGCTCAGACGAGACAATTTAGACAAGACTCTAAAGCTGAAAAAGGTTTAACACACAAACACCAGGTAGTAGGAGGAAGCAAGAACATTATCATCAGTGTTTTATATGTAGAAATTAAATTAGTGCAGGATACTTCAACACCACACTAAGAAAAATATGATTAAAAAGATATAAATTTATCTTACAGTAAGAAAACAGGGTTTTAAAAATAGTGCAAAAAATAGTTCACATAAATACTCCATGTACTACCAAACTCTCAGCTTTT
Organism: Haplochromis burtoni; assembly: GCF_018398535.1. NCBI lineage: Eukaryota > Metazoa > Chordata > Actinopteri > Cichliformes > Cichlidae > Haplochromis > Haplochromis burtoni. The sequence goes on along the minus strand of NW_024582695.1, from coordinate 648,266 downwards.
AGGCCTCCTTGCTTGTCTGAGCTTCCTACTCTCATCAGGGTGAGTAGAGTTGGCACCTGACCGCTCACACTACATTACATACATTAATCACAGAACCCTATGTGTGTGACACATACACACACATATACAGTACATAACTATGAGTTTATGCCTGAGAGCACTTACTGACATCTTAATCATGCATTCCATTTCCTGTTTCATGCCTTTAATGTACTTCCTCTATTCATGCGTGTGTATGATTTTAATCTATTGCCGTACTGGGTTGTTTGTGCTTTCATAAACAGCCCAGTTTTCATTGTGTCGTACAGTGAGCAAGTTGACATTTCATAATTTGTTCACTGTCTGCTTTGCAGTCCCCCCTGTTGGTATTGCTGGTGCTTACATGTTTGTTAATGGATTTGGGTTCTTTTAATCCACATTTTCAAAGTACAAATTTAAAGTTCAGTGACAGAAATCTACCACACTCGTGTTTTTCTCTAAAGGCTTAGAAAGGATGTTTTTATTCATTTCAGGGTGATTGAAAATTAGTTTATACTGGAAAGCTTTCCAGCTACTAGTTGAATATGAGCTTTTCATTTTAGTGGTTCACAATTTTTTCTTTTACAATATTATATCCAAACTACGAAAAAATTAAGATCCTGCAACCCTTAAATACATGGAATGAGTCTGACTATACTGAAGAAAATATAGAAAATAGTACTGTCAGCATTAGTCTCGTTAAAATGATGTTAACGTCATAACTGCACGGCATCAATGCGTTAATGAGCTAACTGCGCTAATGCATTGACACCATGCAGCCCCATGCACGAGGCGATCTGCAGTAACTCGTTAATAGAGATTTGCCGCGTTAGTGCAGTTATGACGTTCACGTCATTTTAACAAGATTAACGCTGACAGCACTAATAAAAAATGTTGAATTTGTAGCAAATAAATTATGCAATTATAATATGAGATTAATGAATCTGCTACGAGTTACTTTACAAGCAAATTTAAAGTGAAAATTGTGCATGAGCGTGAAGAAAAGTGCTCAATGAGGCTTTCACACAACTGTGGTAACTCATTTTTATACTTGAGTAAAATGCAGCAGAGCCCTCATCAAACCAGAAGTGCCCTGCCTCATGTCACTGCCTCTGCATATGTCACAGGGTTTTCATGGTTTTATCATAGCTCACAGAGCACACATCAACACAGCTGGAAAATCAGAGTGGTCAAACCGTTTAAAGTTTTTCTTTAGTTTTTAAGAGGTTGTATTTTTTCTGCCCTAGCAGTCCCCAACGTTACCCTCTGTTTAACTTTTTAAAGATTTTTTTCTTCATTGCGTCATTGAGGGAGATAACAACTGACAGTTCACACAAAACCATGAGTTGTCAGCAAAAGTAAAATGTCAACACACACAGAGAAAAAAGAAAATAAAAGAACACCCAAAACACAACAGTCACCTACACACACAGCTGTGTGACAGTAACAGAGTGTGGAATTCAAGGCAGTTAGTTAAGCAGTGTGGTTGATGTAGTTGCTCGGTCATGCCTACTCTATGAACTCAAATACATTGCATTTATTCTGCATAACTAATTTCACTCTTACACAAACACACAGGCGGAATCGCACACTTAATTTCACACAGTGCGCAAAACTTTTCCTTTGTTTTCTATTCCACTCTCACTGTTTTAGAAGCATTCACTGATGACTGAACTAAAAACTTCGACATACCATCTGATACAGACCAACACATTCTCAAAAGCACACACACGCACACATACACCTACACAGAGAGAGAGAGAGAGAGAGAGAGAGAGAGAGAGAGGCTGTATTGAAGTTGTCCTGCACGCAATGGAGGACATAAATCAGTGTGATTTGTTGGGGGCAGACTGAGTACAGCAGCCAAGCTTTTTGTCCTGCTGGGATGCCACTACAAGTAGACCAACTCTAATGGCATACTAATACTTTTTGACAAAGGAAACTGCATGAGATTCGCTAGGTTTAAGTAGCTAAAGAAGGGTGATTTGAATTTTGATGTGATTTGAAGAGACAAAGACAGATGGATTCACATGTCCCCAAGACTTGTAATTTTTAAAGTGGTCTTGAGCAGTAGCAATGAGTATTTTTTATTTTTTATTTGGGGGGTGTCAGAGGATGTCGTCAGGAGAGAGGTATAATATTGGGTGTCCACAGCATCTTTAAAATGCAATAAGAACATACCCTAAGCACAAGATCCAACAAGCTAGCACAGCCGAGAGGACAAGCGCCCTAGAGACTATCTACCACAGCAGGACGTAAGATGCAAGTTGGGACTACATACACTGAAAGGGACAACCAAGTGGCTATAGTAGTATGCAGGAAAATCTGTGCCACATGGGGATTAGAACGTCCCAATTCCTGATGGGAGACACCACTGAAGGTAGTTCAAAACAACAGGCCAAAGGTCCTGTGGGATTTCGAGTTCCAGAAAGATGGGCACCTGCTTGCCAACCTACCAAATACAGTAGTGGTTGACAAAGAGCAGAAGCCCACAATTATGACAGATGTGGCGGTTACAGCAAACAGCAACATGAGGAAGAAGAACAAGAAAACAGAGAAGGACCAGAGACTGAGGGAACAGCTGATGCATATGTGTATGGTAAATTCCAAGTGGTCTCAGTGGTAATAGGAGCTTTAGGAGCCGTAACTCTGACACTGGAAGAGTGGCTCCAAGTAGATTTCAGCCACAACCTCAGAAGTCCAAGCCCAGCTTGATGTTGACCATGGAGACAGCCACTTGCCTGGTATGGTACTCCATCATGGGTCAGAGGATCAGTTAAGGCCTGTTACACAAATGGCTAACAAGCTTGTCATATACTTTTGTACTCTTTTTCTAATTCCTCAAGTTCTACAGAGGATCAGAGAGGGTGATTGCACAGTTCTGCTGCTCACTTCACACTAGTTAGCAAGACTGTGGTTTGGAGACTTAATTCAGCTCATTCAGGGTCACCCATGGCAACTACCATCCCAGGTGGTTCTTTCGACACATTTAGATGGGAAGACTTGGCATCCAAACCCACTTCCTCGTGCCTGTGGCAGACCCACAGGCACGAGGAAGTGGGTTTGGATGCCAAGTTGGTTGGTACCTTTAGTTATGCTTATGCTAAATTGAGAGTCCCAGTTCTTTCCAGGAGTATGGGTTCACATAACCAGAGTAGCTGGACTGTAAAGTCTCAAGAAGGCAGAATAAATTCTTTCAGCCTATTTAGGCTGTGAAGATAAGTATTTGGTGTCACAGATCCATAGTTACATTCATAACCTATTTTATGCACTGCACCATGCTCCCACATTTACAAACCTAAACCTGACAAACACTTGCATGACAAGACTTGAGGGGCTATTTTGAGTGTCCTACTTAGGCTGTGAGGCAGCTAAATTCCATACATCCTCATGTGGCTGTGAGGCATACATACATATGCACAAATGCATCATATACATACAGCTTTCTGAAACGATTCCCTGTTTTGAGTGTGCATTTCTGAGCAATTTCAGTATATTCTTTTCTTTTTCTTTTTTTTGTAGTTAAATCATGTTTTAATGATGACATTACTGATATCGTTGACCCTCCTTTGCATGAAAGATTTGCACAATGCTGTATTGTTGTGGTACCTGTCTTCTTTTAGTCTTCATGGTGAGAGAGGAGACATTTATCACCAAGAAGAAAGGTTTGGAAAAGTCCTTTTTAAAAGATTCATGAAGATCAAAGGGGAAATAAACACATGTGCGCGCACGCACGCACGCACGCACAC